>NC_133818.1:7749556-7876961 GCF_043250625.1 Sebastes fasciatus | reverse complement strand
ATTAAATCCATACAGCAGCATATCAAAAGCAAAGCGGCACTGTAGGAGTCTGTGTGAAAGGACGTTTTTTCTTTTGTACATTTCTTTTTCTTAGTTTGTCTCTTTCCCCCTCATGAGCCGAACTTTGGTTTCCTGTTGCCGGGGTCAGCGTCTGACCACTTTTGTTGGAGCGAGCTGAGTCTAAAAAAACACTTCCTGTGCTGTATCCTTTCACACTGGTCCAGCTGAGCTTTGAGTGAGCGAGTTAAAGTACTGCATGTCATTCTGTCAATGATGCTTTTCACAATAAAAGATCCGGGAATCAGAAAAATAGATGTTAAGATGTAAATCCCTCACTATTTACAACATGAACACAGAAGTATATGTGTAACTATTCCAAACAACTGTATTAGCTTATATTTGCAAGGGGGGATACATCGTTGTCTCCTCTGAAAATACAAGCAATTATGCATGCTAACCATTAGATGTAGTGCTGGGAAGAACTGGCTAATGAACTGAAAAATCGTACTGAGTCTAACAACTAAATAGTCAAACAAGCGAGAACGAGGGAGCTCGTCTGGTATGAATATCGACTTGTTTACACCTCTGGAGAAGAGCGACACACACTCTTTGTTTTGTTCTCATTATTTTTTATGTCTTTGTGACAAAGGTTTCTTTAAAAAAGTGTGTTTTTTGCATATGTTTGAGGCTATACTCAGCTGGTGATTCTCACTCGAGGCATGCTGGGAGAGGGCTTTCCTATCAATCTGCCCGGTGATATTCCGGTCACAAGCTTTTTTCCTTTAACCAGAAATCTTTCGCCGCTTTTTGTTGATTTGAAACAATGTTTGACTTCAAAGAAACAGACAAGCTACAGTATCACACTCATTCAAAAGAAATCATTTACAGGGCCGCCTTTATCTATCCCATGGGGTTTCATCATCAAGCTCCGTATTTATCTATGGGTGAAACTACCCCTATTGATTAAAGCTTTAGCTCCGTCATCAAACTCAATAATCCAAGAGGTGATTTACGTCAACAGTTAGTGTTGTTAGTGTTTTGATCATTTATTTATCGTGCTTGGGGGATTTTTTTGGGGGTGTAATGCAGCAGAAAAGAAAAGAATAACAGATCAGAAGCCTTGGCGTTGCAGGAGTGAGCAACAAAAGGATGAGGACTGCGTCGACAGTGTTTTTCTGGAAGGAAGAAACAGTGCTAAAAAGAATCAAAATCTCACAGGACTGCATCGAGAAACTCAAAGTTGTGTCCTATTTTGCAGCCCGGCAGTTGTTTAAGAGGGAGGGTGCGATGTGTGAGTCAATTCCAAGGGTGCATATAGGCAGGGCTGATATTATTCTGCAAGGGTAAGCAGTAAAACACACCACACAGGTTGAGGAGGTCTCAAATTGTTTGCGGCAACCTCATAAAAAGATGGGAAATTGTGTTGGTTTTTCAGCTGATACGCTGCGCCAAGGTGAAGGACGTGGTTCGGTGGGAGCCACAACACTGCCAGAAGCAATTGCCTTTATCATGCTATTGATCTTCCCCCATGGTGCTTGCCTTGTGGATTACCATATGTAAAAAACAAGGTTATGTTAACAAAACATGCGATTGAAATTCACGGCCTCTTTTTCTCCACACGCTATGAGATATGGATCATAACCTCGTATCTGTGTGTTTAGAGTAGTTTCCTGTCTGTAAACCCTGCATTCCCTTGGTGGGAAATGATTTCATTTTAGATGAATGCTGCATGTTTGAAATTTAAAGAGGACCTATTGTGCTGCTTTTCAGGTGCATATCTGTATTTTTTGGTTTCTACTAGAACATCTTTACATGCTTTAATGTTAAAAAAAAACGCTTTATTTTTGTCATACCGGCTGTGCTGCAGCACCTCTTTTCACCCTCTGACTAAAACGCTCTGTTTGAGCTGCCCCCCTTCCAAAAAGCCCAGTCTGCTCTGATTGGTCAGCTGGCCCACTCTGTTGTGATTGTTCAACCGAACCAAACTCTTTGGACTCCGTTCCAGCTCCGCTCTAACTAGCTCTATTTTAGGGCAGCCGATTCGAGTGTGATCAGGCCATTAAGACTTAAGTGCCTACACCAACACATTCTCACTCACAACTCATCAAATACTGCTGCTTGGTCAGTGCCCCTTGGCATCGGAGACTGACGCATGGGGTACGCCTCTTGCGTTACTTTTACGCTTGTTACATGCATAGTGTCCTTTTAAGCTTCTTTAAACTTCCATTTTCACAGGTAGTTAGGTTTAGGCAACACAACCACTTAGGTAGAGTTAGGAAATGTTCGTGGTTGACGTTAACTTCACTGATTCGTGGCTCACGTAACTCACGGGGCTGACGATACCAACGACTTATGTGACTAATGTGATTGAAAATCTAGTTTGTTTGATACTTTAATACTACGTCACTTGCTCCGACCGTCAAATAACACTGCGGGTTTACATTAGACTTAGCCGGAAGCCCGGTTCTTCACATACTGTTGCAAAACGGTGCCTCCGTGCGTCGGTTTCCAATGCCGAGGGGCACTCACCAAATGACGGTAGTTGACAAGCTGGAAGTGAGAACAGGTTGACTCTGCCGACTACGTTGTAAAAGCGAGGTGTTTCAGGCAGTTCAGGAGCAGTGTTTCTGTAGGGGAGAGTAACTCCCTTTGGCGTGGACTTTGTAACTTTGCAGACCTTTTATATGCACAAAAAACTACATAACTAATAATGCATTTCCTCAGCCGTGGAACAAGTTACCATCGGGAATAATTTAGTCATTTTAGCAACTAAATCATACCATTTCCTGTGAGATAAAATGCAAGAATAATGGAAATCTACTTATTGATTTCTTCTGGCTGCTGCCTTTCCAACTCAAGCAGACAGCAGCGCCAGATGAAGCCATCCTTTTATGATCGAATCAGCCCCGTGGAAACATAAAACACAGCTGATAAAACCACACCGGCATGGGAATTCCAGAGAGAGAAGTGGACAGTGGCAATAAGTTCAGCGAAAAAAAAATAAAATAAATGTTCAATGGACTATTGAATAGTGTCATTAGGAGTGGATTGCGCCATTTGCAGTGCTTCAAAGCCCGAGACGTGGCTTTCAGGGTCACGGGATAAGTGTGGCAGAGCTCAGAAGTGTTTGGAAGAGAAGAGGAGTGGTGCTATTTAGGTATTATGCTGAGCCATTTTGCAGCGTGGAAGCAGACTGTATGTGCACTTCCTTTTGTTTGAGCCCCTTTTCTCAGCGGGAGAGGAGAAACCACACTGTGTAGGCACAGTTGTTATGTTATTGTTCTGGTCACGTTGTCTCATCTTGTCCTCCTTATTTTCTCTGCCTGGATGAAAGAGAAGTAACTGCATGACATCATAATTAAACTCGGTCACATAGCAAGACGAGTCCGACGCGATTGTGATTAAACATGAGAGAAGACGGACGGATGATAAACAAGCTCCCCAGAGTTCAGCTGCGAACGTCAGATTCGCCGATGTCCACATTGTTTTCCATTTGGCTTAATCAAATGTCAGCGGCAAAGCTCTGGGATTTGTCCGACGTGGCCTCGCTCTTCCGACCTCCAACAGTGAAAGAGTGAAGCGTAATCCGCTTGTTTATTATTCAAAAACATCCTCAACTAAGGATTTAGGAAATACTTGAGTAAATTGACACGTTCTGCTTCTGTTACAATCCGTAAGCCTTTGTTTTAGCACAGTCCTTTTTCTTCATATGTATCCTTTAAAGTGCAATCTGGATTGCAGCAAAAAAGATTATTGGCAGGAAACTATTTTTTTAAACCCCTAAACATAAAAGTCTCAAAGCCTTCAAAAGGCATGCTAGCTTTTAATGAACAGCTTTGGATTGAAAACTGGATGAAATTGTTATGTTCACACTGTTTTATACTAGAAAATCATTGGAATGAAAGAATCCATTGGTACCAACCATGTTATGCTAACTTGTCGGGAAGGTTAAGCTAAACTTTGGCAAGGAAAAACTGGTATGGCCATTTTCAAAGAGGTTCCTTGACGTCTGACCTCAAGATATCTGGATGAACGAGTGGGTTCTGTGAGTACCCACAAGTCTCCCCTTTACAGACATGCCCATGTATGTGGCGGCATGCACCTTTAATGTCGGTAGTCCGCCAATAAAACCAAAGAAGAAGAAGAAGTAGGTAGTGAATTTCATGATGGTGCATATTAAAAACTAAAAACAATATGCTGAAAATTCTGTCTGAGAACGTTGGATCAAATTGGTCGCTATTACCATAGATATAGGTTATGAAGGGAAAACATTAATTGAGAAAAGTTTATCTACAGGAGAATACATATTTAAAAGCATTACAAAATGACTGAGAGCCTTAGGCTACTGCATTATATTCCATTGAATTGCCACCTGACGCCTGAATGTTGCGTTTTCTTTTACATTAATACATTTACACAATAAAAAAGGCAGAAATGGGTGCATAAAAATTCACCAGAATTCAGGAAATTAAGTGTTTGATTCTCAAAATGTCCCCAATTCATGTGTCCAATGTTGAAACGAAACCTACAGGGCTGGTTCTAGCCCTTTTGGTGCCATAGGGGAAATTTGGATCTGGAGTCCCCCCTAACTCCCACCGCGGCGCTTTTTATTCTCAGAAATAACTGTATTTATTATAATATAAATAAACAATTGAGAATTGAAAACAAACTAGAGTTACAGGGGTGAAAAGCGTATTTATTTATTTATTTATTTGTTCATGTGTTACTTTACATTTTATTTTTAATTTTTTTAAAGGACGACAGGTGCCCCCCAGAAGGTGGCGGCCTAGGCGAGCGCCTATATGGCCTATATCTTAAGCCGGCCCTATAAACCTACGCCCTTGACTGTACACACTTCACAATCTCATTATGGGTTGAGTCCCCCTAAAGGTCCAATCCTAGAATCGCCCCTGGGACACATTATCAAATCGTCCCGAGAAAGCCGATTTACCAAACACTTTGTTTAGCTGCCAATTGTTTGGTAACCATTCACGTACTGTACATCACATTAACCGATTTCCACATTGTTTGCCATTTGGCTTATAAAATGTCAGCAGCAATGTTCCAGGATTTGGTGAACGTGCCCCGCGTCTGAGGACCTCTAACCACAGAATAGCTTTACAGCCTAATCCGCTTGTTTACTACACAAAGCGAGCACCCTCCTCCGAGGGGCTTCGAGGAGAGAATGGAAGCCCGTGCGAACGCGGCTCGTCACCATCAACAGCCTCTCCAGAAAATTGCACTGTTTGCAAAGTATGTAATTAGAATAATTGGCGGCGAGCGGCGGGGCAAATGTTTGACGCTGTTTGGATGTACATTATTTTATCAGCTCGTGTTGAAGGGGGAGGTTGGAGCAGGGACCTGCAAATGCCACAGAGAGAGAGGAAAAGGTCAACCACTCCAATGTTTCCCAATGCACCATTTGTTATAAAGTAGAGGTAAACACCATTCTGCTGTATGTCGGCGATGCACAATGAAATGTGTGCAATAAATGGGATGTGCATTGTCCCTGTTAAATAGATAAGAAAATAAATTATACAAAAATAATCACACAGAGTCACACACACATGCACATACACACTTTGTCTCTTCTATTGGCTTTTTTATTTTTATTTATTTTTATTTTATTTTTTAAATCCTGATTCTGTTTTATTTTTTTTTATAATATATATTATATTCATATTATACTAATTATACAATTAAATTAGAATTGATATAAAATAAAATATAGATTCAATTTCATATATATTTAATTTATTTTAAAAAAGTGTATTGACCTGTTAACCCTTTCATGCATAAATTATGACAACCTCAGTTCTGAGAGTTTTTATTCCTCTTTAAGCGTGAAAAAAATAACTTCATTTTTTAAAAACATGTATTTTTCTCAGAGCATGCATTTGAGTTTTCAACAGAAGAAATATGTACTTACCAAACCAATGAATAAAATTATATATTATGTGAGAACTTAATAATATGTGTTCACATTTGAAAAAAAAACATATTCTGATACTGAAACTGGCTTTTCAATGAATATTTTTCTACAAAAATAACAGAAAGATATCTTCAAAAAATGCTTTTTTATAACAGAAAACTGCAAGTTGCATTCTGATAACAAAACTCAATTGATTTACAGCCAAAAAAGTTACTTCAGATGAAGCATTTTCAAGAACAACATCGCAGTAATAGTATTAATTTGTAGTTGAAATATAGCCAGTGAGGCATGATGTCCATTTAGCTTAATTTTCTCCAAACATAAAATCAATTCTTGGAAATTTTAACAATTGTATTACTTCTTAGTTGTTGTTGTAGTGACCAATTATATCACGGTAATTTATTTAATGTTGTATAGGGCTCACATAGCAAGTTTTATCTTAACAAATGTAAAGAAGATTTTGGCTGCAGTGGGTTTTTTCTGTGCGCCAGCGGCTGTTTGGAGATCAGCACTCTGAGATACGACGCGGCGAGTCGGAAGCCCCTTGATGGAGTACAGCTCTTGTGTTCACTCGTGGTAGACTCCATTACTTCTCCATATATAGATGGCAGCGACGAAGAAGATCCCCGGCAAATTTGATCAGCGAGATTACAAACCACGGCGTGGTAGATCATTTAAACCTCATCTCTGTTGCCTGCAAGCACCACAATACATTACTCCCTCCGTGCGGTGCATCTATCAGTCCCGTACGCCGCCTCGCCGCCGCAGGTCTACAAAGATCAGATGAATGAGGAAAGAGGGAAGAGCTCGCGGACCGAACTTGGGGTCCTGACCCGACGGGGTCAAGAGAATGTGAGGCATGGCCGGTCGAATGATGCTCTGAATGGGCGCAGATTCATCAAGCCAAGGGAGTGGCAGCGGGTAGGGAGCGGTGGCCTCGATGGAAGCTATCTGCGATGATAGACGGCCGTACGAGTGTCTCAGAGCCCTCGGAGAGTGCTCTGCCCTGGTCTGCACGTCGCAGAAGGACACATAATCTATTGCTGTAATTGGACACCAGCAAAGGGGAAATAAACAGTGGATTTGTGGATTGGATGAACCATACCTGTGGGAGATATATCACAATTGGATTCTCTGGAACTATGTATAATCAGTTACATGTGGTAGTTATGCGTTTGATACATGCTTTATATATATATCATGTTGACATTTTCAGAAAAATCAGTAGAGGGAAGTGGACACAAATGGGAATTTTTCCAATAAAACCAACCGGATTTATGGTCATAGACGTCACTTAACTAGAGGACCAATCTTGTGTGTGTTTAGTACATCGAAGCCCATGTATTATACTGTCCTTTTATAGCGCTGACCATCTTCCAAAGCCATAGCAGGTCAACAGTAGATGTCACAGAGAAGTGATGTACATCATCTGAAAGATGGGAACCTGAAGATTAATTTGAGATGCAGCTCAGCATTCAAGTTGTTGTCGTCATAATTCCGAAATAAACATGAATTAATTAACACATTTATTTGTGTATAAGGGTTTAGAACATTATGATGGAAGTATATGATGGTCATCCCCATGCTCTTTTATGTCTCATAATTTGTTGCAGCAATGTTTGGGTTGATACCATTTGTTACACAGATTTAGTGCTAAATTAAATTTTTTTTACCAATCAAGAATTGATAAAAATGATAACAAAACAATAATCCCTCAAAAATACCACATTAAGACACCAAGACCCGATTGGATTGGTTGGTACCAATGGATTACTTACATTTTTAAGTTTCATATGACACCAGTATCTTCACTCTAGCTTTAAGACTGAGTCTGCTACAACCTCTTAAAGACAATGATGTCGGCCGCAATCCTGTGGGTCTCAGAGTGATGTTTTATAAATCAAGGTCTACTGTATGAACACAGGCAAAGCCAGTCTTGGACCTTGAGTACAGTGTGCCAAGAAGAGGAACCATGCCAGGTGGAGTCTGTCACAGCCAGGAAACCAAAGCATGAGCGGCACCACCAGGCCACATCTTGTGTGGTCAAAGCCAGCCATGACTGCTCAAAAGAACTGTGCATGGAAGTGTTGAACTTGGATGCAGCGGCTAGTGAATGCCCTCTTTTTATGGGACTCATAGTGCCGGACTTATCTTGGCATTGGCTAGCTGAGCATGCATTATGTAGAGTTCAGAGTATGGATCAAATGGATTGAGAGTTTGAACCCTGTTAGAGGGAGGAATAAAACAAAAGAGCTTCCGTAAAGTTTGCTAAAATATGCCAAAAACACCAGTATACTCCTTTCTCTCAAAAATCTGAACCTTTCATTGTGTAAAAGCTCTCCCATTGTGTCACATCTACCACCCATTGCTCTCATCTCATTTGCATGTTGGCCCTGTTTCAGTCGTAACACTGCACAAATGTCCCAAGGATCTAAACAAGGGGGGGAATTGGATAACTGCCCTCAATTATTCATTTATTTGCTCAGATGCGTGTCCAGATTTGCAACCACTTCATCAGCCTGACCTCTCCGTGAGAACACCTGTGCTAGCAGTTATCCTAAGTGTTAAAATTACACCCCTCTTAAACTCTTAACTTGTGTTGTTTTTAATTTAAAAAAAGGGGGAACAACCTTGGCGTATTATGGCGGCGCCAAAAAACAGTTTTGCTACCCTCAGCCCATTCTCTGGAGAAACAATTATCATTCTTTACTGTGACTTTTAAGAGCTGCTCGAGGGGCTGAAAAGAAACTATGACAAGGACGTCTCCCTGTTTATGGAATTGTGTGAATATTATATTTGCTCCCCGCTGAGGAGTTGGACTAGCAGACTGATTTGCCGACTGTACTCAGCCTCGCTAACGCCAGCCTTTTTTTTGTTCCCCGCATCTCCAAACATTTTCTTTGCAGCTGTTTGAGTTAATGCTGTCATTAGACTATTGGATCCTGTAGCCAAATTATAATGTGATCTCCCGCATCATCTATTCTTCTCTTTCCCTCTGAGCTGATGAATAGCTTAAGGTCAGACTATCAAATTAGTGGCTCCCATTACTCCCCAGACACTAATGGCATCTTTATGAAAGGAAAGATATGTAATCTCTCCGAAAGCCTTTTGGAGACCAAACAGTTTGTCTGTAGATGAAATGTGCAGTGCTTGGTGAATTGTGAAGTGAATTGGGAGGAGGTGGGGCTGTAAGTGCCAAACTCACTTTCCTTCACACATACTGTGCAATGTTTTTAATTCATCTAACTTGTATTTGTCCATTAATCTGCGTGTGTCACTGCACCCGTAATTATCTCATTTTACAACAGCCAAAAAAACTAATAAAAAAGCAGTGCAGGGAATGACAAAGCAAACCGCAAGTCGTGATCAATAAAATGGGCCGGGGTCAACCGAGCTCCCTTCAAACCGACCACATCATTAAAAATGTTTATTCTACTATGTAAACTGGGTGTTATTTGAGGACACATTTCAGTGGAGTCTCACTTAATTAATCCATGTTTGCATGTGTCAGGACCTGGAGACCAGCCAAAGGGTGGTTTTAATGTGGCATCTGAGCCTTGAGGGGGTCGCCGTCGCGATTAAAGGATACGGCTGGCAATATTCTATATTTTATTGAGTATTGCATTTTATTGTATGTGTTATTATCAACAAATCCCATGAAAAGACCAAGACAAACAATGAACTGATTGCACAATTGATTGAAGTGTCGCCAAAGCCTAGCTTATATATACTCCTCTACATTGCTGTCCAAATACTATTAAAAACACATAAGTCACACTGTGGGCGACATCTCTTTATTACCACGAACAGGGGTACTGTAGTTTATTTAAATCCATCCTCCTGCCAAAAAATGTTCAGACAAATGTGTATTAATCCACGGCTTAAAATAGTCCCCAACAAATGCCCCATTCAGTCCTGCTTGAGAGATGTTTATTAAAAACTACAGTGTCCAGCTGTTTCAGGATATTGAAACCACGAACAGGGGCACTGCAGTTTATTTACATCCATCCTCCTGTCAAAAATACTCACGAGAGCACTAAATGTGTATTAATCCACAGCTAAAAATAGTCCCCAACAAATGCACCATGTAGTATTGTTTGGGTAAAGTTTGCTAAAAACTACAGTACCCAGCTTTTGCAGGATATTAGTAAAACAAATCGGGCTACTGTAGTTTATTTACATCCATTCTTCTGCCAAAAACACTCCCTAGAGCACCAAATGTGTATTAATCCTCAGCTAAAAATAGTTCCCAACAAATGCACCATTTAGTCCTGTTTGAGGAATGTTTGCCTAAAACTACAGTGACCAGCTTTTGCAGGGTATTAGTACCACAAATCGGTGCACTGTAGTTTAATTACATCCATTCTTTTGCCAAAAATACCAAAGAGAGCACCAAATGTGTATTAATCCACAGCTAAAAATAGTCCCCAACAAATGAACCATTTAGTCCAGTTTGAGTATTGTTTGCTAAGAACTACAGTACCCAGCTGTTTTAGGATGTTAGTTTTTAAATAAGACATATTTGCAAGCCAATTGGGCCACAGATAGAAAAGATTGTATTGACTAATGCCTGATGAGTAATGCATCGTTGGTTTTGGTGTTTTATTGCAAACCTTCAAAATTAAATTGAGTTTGATTTGTCTTTTATCATTATTGTCTGTTTAAGTTTTCTCAGAAAGACAAAAAACTAAGAGATCAATAACACTACAACTTGTGTTTTTTTCTTTGATTGCTGTCATTATACCACAATAGAGCCGTCACGCAGTAAGTCACGTCTTTCTTGCTTCATGGAATCTGACATTTCCGCATTGCTCAAGATTTGATTTGAATTCCTCTGCCACCCGAGAGGCCAACGTGGGGACCAGGACTGAAATCAAACAGCTTGGCTTCAGCGAGAGACCCCCCGGACAGCCGCAATGGAAGTCCATCACTGGGTCGCAGCCTCAATCCGTCACTGTCGGCTGCTGCTATCGAGAGTGGGTCCAAGGAGAAGACGGGAATGACTCAGGACTGCAGTGCTCCGGTTCACTCCTCGGGTCGGACACTTGACAAATCTGTTGTATTTTTCTTGTTGAGTGCCCTCATTAAATCTTTACCAGCGTGCCGGATGATGTGGTGAGAAGATGAGTTGCTTTGAGACACCTGAATGTGAAGCAATTTCACGCAAGTCCCTAATATTTTTATAATATGAATATTGATGTTATTTCTCCTGCAAATATAGTGCTTATATAGGCGGGTATACGAAGAGGCCCAGACTGCAATCAAACAGCTTAGCTCACTAAAAGATCCCCACCACCACCACCTCAGCCATCTGCAGCGGAGGTCCAGGTTATAACCTCAATCCCTCACTCTGAGGTTGGAGATAGACTGTGTTCACTTTCCTTTCAGCCACCTCTTATGTGCTCTGACTTCAAACTGAAATTGCACACCGGAAACCTTGAGGTATTTGAGTTAATCCAGACTGAATATACACCTTAAAATATACATTTTTCACCCGGCGTTCGCTTGCATTTTAAATATATATTCCTGGCACAAGTTTGGAACTTTTTGCACACGTCGTACATCACCGTGCCGCTTTTAACCACCCACCACTACGTACGCAATTAAAAGGCTGTGCAATCACAGTGCAGCACTGCAGTATTTGGCCATGTCCACTTGTTATTTTGGCTCTTTTAATGATACTTTGGGCCCAGGGGATAGGATTAGCTGTGACGAGGGAGGGGGGTGAATCCAGTTACTTCCATAGGGGCAGAAAAGGCTCCTTTTGGATTTAGCAGCACAGACTTCGCAGACCTCTCTCTCTCAGGGTGACAATCCTGACCTTACAAGGAGGTGAAAGCCTCGCAAAAAGAATTGTCAGGTATCTTTTTTTTTTTCTAATTCTGCCTATTATTGAATCTCTTGAAAAGGGCATGAGAAAAACCAGACAGCGTAAGGGTCTATGTGGGCAGGACGTGCATCACCTAGTGAGCTTATCATACGCCGTGGCGTTTTGTCCTCTCACAAAACTTTTTTGATGTCCTTTTATCCAACGGGATCAAACACAAAACGCCGCTAATAATATTCCCAGCAGATCCTGCAGGCTTCGAACTAGTGACCGTTATTAAATGATAACAGCCAGTTGTAAATACTCAGGGCATCAAATTCTCTGGGAGGCAATAACTTTCTCAAGGCTGTTGGAAGCCTAAATTTAATTCCTCCCCACGCCACACGCCCTCCCTGCTCTTGTGTTCTCGCCCCTGAGTGGATGGATGTTGTTAAAGTGTGATGATCTTTGCCAAAGGGAGAAAAAAAGAATAACCATTCCAGGCGCGGTTGTCTACTCTGACATGAGCAGAGATACTGGAACAAAGGAGGAGAGAATACGCAGGGTTATGACTCACACCAAAAGGCATCTCAGCACGGCTCCAGACATTTGTAATATTAAAAAAAAGATAAATATTTTTCTTATTCCTTCCCACCGTCTCGAAAAAAGTTTCCTTTGAAGTTATCGCTGGCTCGAGTTGGGCCCGTGCCCTTAAATGTGTGCGCCTGTGATATGACAAATACTGCACTTATCCTGGATCCGTAGAGCCGGGACGGTTTCCTATTAAGGAACCATTTGGAGTTGGAGTTCAAAAAATCCAAAAAGTGTGATTTAATTAGGGGATTGCAAACGAGGAGGCAGGTCGGTCTGGAGATGGCAGGCTCATAACTCACTGCTTCGGTTGCCCATTCCTCTGTTTCCAGAACTTCTTATAGCTTCAAATGCAAGCTGATTGAATTTTACTCCACTGTCCTTTCAACCCCCTATTGAAGAGCCTCCGGATTTCTCATGATCCCAAAAGGATCCAGTAACCTTTCTATGTGAAACGACTCACAAGTTGCTTCTGGTCTGCCATTCTTAATTATCTAAATCTCCAGAGGGATGTTACTGGAAGTCCAAAGGCAACACATGTGTCATATTCCAACAAAAACTCTTAATAATTGGCCTCAAAATACGACAAACCTCAGGAGGTGCAGAGTTTGGTTTCAGATCCAGCACAATTGATTTTCTTCTCAATTCTTAAAGGATTTCTCCGTCCTTAAAGCTTTTTTTGTCTGCTAATGCTCATTACAGAGCCAGACAGATAACTGCCACTGGAACCTTTTGGGTGTTTTTGGTTTTCGGTATGCAGTGTGAAGGCAGGCTTGTAATGTAGCTCCAATTACATGGTCCGCCTAAAGGGGAAGAGCAACGAGGCTTACTTTAGCATCTGTTTTGATGCAGTTGCTGACCTCACACCGTCTCCCCTTCTGGTGAATTATTTATCATTAAAATATACACCAAGATAAACACAAAGAGTACCACTTCTATCTCTAAAACAATGAGAAACATGTCAGGTTGAGGGACGGGTTACATAACTAACATGTATGATGTAATAAATCTAGGGTTAGGCAAAATTAAAGTCTGGGAAACATCGATCAGCTCAAGTTCTGTTGTCATTAGCCACTTTATTTACTATTTCAATAATGAATTAATATTTTTAAGACTGATAGTTTATGTTGACTCATAGTTCTTTCAATTAGACTTGAAACGCCTCTATCCCAAAGGATGCGTTGCACAAATTGGGCGATACAAAAACAAGGATTCTCAGTATTGATTTTAGGCCTTTACAGACAAAATCAACAGAAGCTTTAGTTTAAATATTGATTTATATTATGTAATGCTTAAAGTTACTATGAGGAACTTTTAACTAGTTGAACTAGAAAAAGTCTCAATTTAATACCGATGCCTTCATATGACCTACATAAGTGAACGAAACCAACAGCGAGACGATTGGATATTTCTAATTCGTTATTCTTAAAGTTTGTCATTGTGGGTCCATAAAGGATAAAAGCTTTCAATGGCTCATAGATGACGAATCAAGTGAGGAATATGGGCCACAGTGAGGGCAGTATCAACAGCATCATTCAAGCAACTAGTGACTCATGATGCGACAGAATGGAGCACACAACAGCATATGCACACTAAGGATATCTATATAGGTAGTGAGAACAACCATCCATCCATCCATCCATCTGCAACCGCTTATCCCGTTAGGGGTCGCGGGGGGGCTGGAGCCGATCCCAGCCGACATTGGGCGAAGGCAGGGTACACCCTGGACAGGTCGCCAGTCCATCGCAGGGACAACATAAAAACATTTTATGTTGAGGATATTTTATCCAAAGTACTTATATACAACATGATGTGCTTCAAAAGACAGACCTCCATTATGAGTAAATGCTCAGAACTGCTTTCCATACTTTCCATTTCCAGTGATATTTCGGCTCAGCTTTCCACTATTTAATGGTCGCATAAAGTTGTTGTTTGACTGTTCTCCTTTTTAAATTAACATTAAGATGAATGTTTGAGACTCGTCTTATATTTAGAATCCTTAAAATGTTTCAAAAAGCTGCTGCAAACACTAGTTAATTTCACTCACATTTTCCAAATCTATACACCAAATGGGCAACGTCTTGCGGGAAATAATAAACTGTAAATTAAGTCATATTTTACCTCATTAAATTGGGTTATGCAAGCCCTAACAAACTGGAAAACAATTATGATTAATGTGTTGAATATAATAGTTATTTATTGCGCATTTAAAGGGTTATCAGTTTATCAGTCCAAATTTGAGCCAAGTTGACAGTTCTAAGCGATGTAAGTGAACTCCAAACAAATGTTCTCAACATTGGTATTCATAGATGGTTCACCTATATTAAACAAGAACAAGAGTGATCTTTAAAAATTGAATTTGTATTAAAATGACAAAGAACATTACTCCTATTGAATCTAAAGAGTTGAATCAGACCTTTTTCCCCAAAACTCGACAAGATGTCTGTCAAACTTTTATAATAAAAAATGGATGAACGGAAGAGTCAAAGTCTCACTTTGTCATTAAATTGTGGATTGAGATAATGATCCCTGAACTTGGGAGGATTTTTCAGTCTTTTCCCTGTCTGTGTCAGTGTGAAGTCAAGGCAGGCATTTCCTCAGAAATTCACTCAAAGAGACACTTGATCCTAGGATGTCAGCGAAACCGACATACTGCTGAAGACAGCTGAAATTCTTTAATTCTAGCTGAAATGTGTTAGGTCTCCAACTTTTATTGCATTGTGTGATATCCTGAACAAAGAATCCTTGTATTGGTGACAATATACCCTCGTATCAAACTGTCTAAAGCATTCATATTTTAACTCTGTCTTTAGTAGTCTGACTTTTAAGTAAATTATTTAAAATATTTCCTATTACATTTACAGATGTGGGCAGACTGTAAGCACAAGGTTATTTTTCTATGATTCTGCATCTGAATGCCCGAGCTGGAAGAAAACGGCGCCACGCATGCCTGACCTTATTTCCACTCAGTATACATTATGCAATCAAATCGAGGTTTGCGGACGATGTTAATGAAGCCGACTGGATTCCAGTGTCGGGTCTCCCGCTTGGGCAAACAAACATCTGCTAGTCAGCTAAAAAGGGAAAGAAAAGGGGCCGCCAAGGAAGATGTTCAGGCTTTGCAGGTCTCAGGCCTGAATGCTTTTTTTCTTCAGCGCTGTCCTCCTCACTGAATCATTCTGAATCACAAAATAAATGCATCCGGAGTGGTTATGAGTGTGGATTATTAATGGGTTTGGGACATGCATTCAGGGGAGGGAACTCCATTACAGTGGCTGCAGGGTACACGCTATTCCTCCTGACCTAAATGACCCCATTTACTTAATAGCAAATAGCACAAGAATATACAGAACCTAATTATATAGCCTTCTCTACTGTATTATTTTTTCTTTGTGCAATCTCCAACCTTATCTGAATTGGTAATTCGCAATATATCGTGAATTGTAGCTATGGTGGTTTAAAATGGAACAAGATGTCCAAAGCCATGCTACAGTAGCAGCTGTATTTGAGCAGATGTTTAGCAGGTATAACATTAAAGGTGCTCTATAATATATCCAGAGCATTAATATACTAAATAATGTACGGCGCCATTGTGCAATCATAGCACGAGTTAGCACCGTTAGCTGCGAGCCACTGGCTCAGCCGTCGCCATGTTGAGAGCTGTGGGGAGGCAATGGCAATACTCCCAATGTCACATTTAGCACCTTTAATGTTCACCCTCTTAGTTTAGTGTGTTAGCCTCATAGACTGTAAGAAGTGGACGTTGTATCACCTATTGGTTTGTGGACTGCCGTTTTGAAGCCTTGAGTCTGGCATTTTGGCCGTCGTCATCTTGTTTTTTTGCAACCAGAAGTGACACGAGAGGGGGGAGCTAAACCGAACACCGAATAAGATATTTTTATGCGAACGAAAAGGTTATAATTAACAAACACGGACAACACCCAAACAGAACAACGCCGTGGTAGCATCTTGTCAATCACAAGGTAGCCACGCCCTAAATCATCCCCTGCTTTATGGTCTATTTGACTCTAAATGGGACCATAATTTACTAAATGAACATCATGCTGTATTGAAGAAGACTTGAAACTAGCGATTGAGACCATAAACTCATGTTTTGCTGCTGGCTATTGGAAATAATTCAAGTTAAAGACACTTCCGCATTGGCTTCACTTTTCAGGCTAGGAGGTTGCCACCTGTTTAGCATGCTATTGTTTGCCATTAGCACTGATGGGAATGTCATTATTTTTGCAGATATTTGGTCAAAAACCAAAGTATTAGACAAATATTTAAACAAAGTTGGTCAAATCTTTTAATATTGGATGGCAATCCATCCAATATCTGTTGCGACATTTCAATGAAAGAGACTCGCTGTCTATGGTTACTTGATTGAGAGCTATCTCTGTATTTTTAGATAACAAAACAGCTCATTTTGAATGCCCTTCTCTGAAATTCTCATTCAGTAGCAGACACAGGTGGTCATCGAAAATTGCCCTCCGCTTGTCTGGGTTATTTTTTCCCCCTATTTTTATTTCCTCTGACTTTGCCATTTGGTCAGGAGGTCCATGCAGTTCTCATTAAAAAATAAAGGACATCCATTTAATTTTGTCCCTGAAACGTTGTCATCTCTTAACTAATTTAATTGCAAGAATTTATTATTGCTCGACTACTTTCAAAAGTTGTATTCACCAAATAAAAACAATCCAACTGCAGCTTTTCAGATTGGAGGGAATGATGCGTCTTTATGACAAACAGAGGGGTTATAGATAATACTATCAATCAAATGACAGGAGCATAGAAACCAAGAATCTTTGTCTTTCCTGCTGTGCTGTGCTTTCGTAGGATTTCATTATTTAGTTGAGGCGTGGATCAGTCAGTTTATTAAAATATGCAACGTATATGCTAAGCATTATCCTTCAGCTTCACTGCTACTGAAGTGGGATGTCTGCCTGTGTCTGAAAGAAGCCGAGTAAAGCAAAGTGAGCTGTAACTGATGGTAATCCTATTCCCTCTCCTTTCGAGACATTTTTTCTCGTCTCACCAAAGAGTCGGTGACCTTGGTTAGCTTATGGCTTCGACAACACGCAGCACTTTCAAACATTGCCAAAATAAATAACCTTGTACATCAGCTGGCTCAATGAAGAGGAGCAAAGGTCTGCAGATTGACTAAAGCAAGCCAACTGTGTTTTTCTGTCTCATGGCGTTTCTTTGAGGTCTGGACATGAAAGCACTCCCCATGCTTTATTTTAACATCTTGCAGGACTCACTGGTGGAAGGAACTTGTGAGGAGAAGGTCTGTCTCAAAGCTAAAGATCAGCACAGTGTTGTATTGGTCTACAGAAGTGCAAATGTCTACAGGGACTGTAGACAGTAGACCCTAGACTCTGACTGGTAGTCTACAGGTTGAGGGTTGTAGACTACCAATCAGATCGACGCATTTCTTTCTTTTTTAAACTTTTTTTTAAAAAACTTTTTATTCAGTGAAGCTTGACAAAACAGTGGTCATTTGACAAGACAAACAGAAACATCGCCGTTTATAATGCACGCTTTGCCGGAGGAGGCTGGACGTCTTGTTAGCGTTAGCGTCAACTAGCTAAACGTTGTTTACAGGTAAACTCTCATTTAAATGATATATTTCTTTTGTTATAACGTTATAACGCATTTCTCGTGTTAAACCTTACCTGCTTTTCAAGTCCCAACGTACAACAGTAGACCTATGGACCGGGTCAGGTAAATAACATTAGGTGAAGATTAGCATCTCTCAGTAAAACCTCTTTTGAATGATAACGTTAGCTTTTATTCCTTATACCCACTATGTGGATACTGTAGTGTATAAAAGAGCATTAGCTTGAAATGTCACTTGTTGATGTGCTACTAACTATTACAGTGTGTGGACCATAATCTAATACATCTATCTAATATATCTAATACATCTAATAATAACGTTTGCCTTGACCTAACATTATATGTTACCAACCATTTCAAATCTTGACCTCCAAATCTATTTGGCATCCAAAACAATTAGGTAGTAACTCCTATCCAGTGTTTCAGAGGTGAGGGAGACTAATCATTTTTGCCTGTTGTCAAAATACCATTTTTATTCAACATAGGAGAATATAACAACTACAATGGTTTCTCTCATTGTGTTTTTTGACTCCAGTTTTATCGGTAAGGCAAATCTATGAGCCAAACCTTTGCCAAAGGTAAGAGAAGTTAAAAAGTGGATAAAATGACAGATGCATGGGAGTCAGTATTGTAGGCCCAGGAGTTATGAGTTATGAGAAGAAGCTGTAATTAGGGTTTAGCAGTTATCATTATGCTCTGACACTTCCTCCTCTTCCTTGCTGTGTGCTAAAAGGGTATCAATACCTGTTATATATATTAACATTAATTTTTATATTAGTGATTAATATATCATTATAATACAATAACAATCATATTGTTGTTGCTGCTGCTGTTGTTGTTGTAGCATTGCTCTTTATGTTTTTCAATTAGCTAACTAGGGATGGCGACCCCAGTCATCCGGATCAACAACCCAGATGCCCCCAAGGATCGCCAACAGGCTGTGGTGATCGCGACCAAAGAGGCCCGGTGCTATCGGGAGAAGAAGCTGGTGTTCTCCAACCCTCCACAGGAGCTGCTCAACCAGACCACCGCCTTGGCACACGCAGAGAGGCTCCTTCGAGCAGAGGGCATCCCCGCGCCATCGCGTCAGCAGTGCCTCGGAAAGCTGGTGTTGCCGTTCGGCCAGTATCTGAATGCCCCATTTTACTGGCTTGTGGCAAATGATGTGGGCTACATGAAGTAGTAAGCATATTATATTTAATACCACTGTAGGCTATGCATTTTAAAAAACATTTTCATGGCATGTTTAAAATAAATTATCTGTATATCTGCTTGCTCATTATCATAATTGCTGTGATATTAATGATGACGATACTAAGTTGATGTATAATATGATTTCAGCATGCTTGACAAGCACAGGGAAGAGGTGACAAACCCACAAAGAAAGGGACAGTTGGGGAACCAGTGGGTGAAAGACCACCTCACTGAATATGCAGAGAGCTTCCCACAAGTCTCCGCTCTCCTCGAGGCCAACATCGACAGGTGTATCTACGGCCAGAGAGGATTTGAGCATCACACCTTTCAGGAGATGTGGGAACTCTACAGCCAGTACCACACCCAGAAGGACAGGCCTGAGCAATTCAGTGCTGAGCAGAGGGAGGTGATGAAGAAGGCCTACAGCTCTGTGAGGAGGTGGCAGAACACACCGGTCACCCACATCTTGAGTGTGCAGATGAAGCGCTTCAAGAAATATATAAAGAAGAAGGAGGAGCAAGTAAGTTTTGATTTGATTATTTGTTACGAAACAGGAAGAGCAGAATAATGTAGTAAATGAAAATTGTTCAAATTACTGATATTTAAAGCAGTTTGGCTAAATGTGTTTGTTTGCTTTTGGTAATTAAAGACTGGTACGTCATAAAATCTAGATAGTTACATTACATTTGTTGTCCAGCAACTGCAGGCAAGCACCTCCCAGCAGGCAAGCACCTCCCAGCAGGCAAGCACCTCCCAGTTCGACCCCTCATCATGGCCAGGCGATGACGCTGAACTGGTAGCCGCAAGCCAGGCAGTTGAAGTTAAGTGAGATACAGAGTTAATATACATCAAACTGTTCCGAAAAAAAAATCATAATACAAAACTACTTTGTTTGGTAAATTCTCAGATTTGCTCAAATCCCAAGAGTCACCATCCGGTGTCCGACCGAAGCGGCCCGAGGCCGCTGTCCAGCAGCCCAAGCTGCCCGAGGCCGCCGTCCGGCCGAAGCTGCCCGAGGCCGCTGTCCAGCAGCCCAAGCAGTCCGAGGCAACTGTCAGGCCCACAGAGACCCCGTCCACCACCAAGGGTCATGATATGGAATCACCTCTGAGAGACTCCTCTGTAAGTGATATTCACATTATATGAAAACAATGTAAATGAGAACAATTTGTTTTTACATGTTTTTGAAATTGGTTTGTGTTTTAACAATACTTTGTACACAATAATAACCAAATGTTTTGTATGCGTTATGTGTGTTGCAGGTGGAGATAGAGGGTTGGGTACGTCTGTGGGAAAACCCCAATGGCATCCCACCTGCTGACATTTCCTGGCTCAAAGAGGACCCAGAAAGAGGGCTGTTCACACCCGTTCAACTCTACAAGGACATCACCGGTCTGTTGAAGAGGCGACGGGTGTTGAAATCTGACCGCATGTGGTTTTACCCACCAGAACCTCCTGGCTATGTTGGAGGTGCTCTGCCAACTCCACAGCTCTTTTTTCGGAGCCGCGTCTTTGTGTGGCGCCCCGTTGGAGTGTGGAGGTACTCCCGGAAGTGTCCTCGAGGTGATGACTGTGCTGGTAGAGGACGGAATGTGCACCTCTACAAGTCTGGCTACCACACCCGGGTATAACTCACTTCCCCTGTGTTATTACATTACAGTTGAATATTTATTTATGCTGCTATTTGCCTTTATTTGATTTGATTTTTTCCCCCAAAATGTACTTTAGGTACGTCACATCTGTGATATGTCCAGCTGGTACTCAATGCTCACAGAGGTCCTGGGCTGTGGGCCATGTATAAAGGCAGCCAGGAGCGGAGAAGGTGGAACGGTGGGCCGGTGGATGGCGTGGGATCCCGCTATTTTATCGCAACTTAGCGAGGCTCATCAAGCTATGTTCCCTGCCATCCTCACCAGCAAGTGAGTATACTGAACATAATGTGTGCATTTAACAAACTCGAAAGTAATCACAAATTGCAACATATTGATTGTGACTCTACTTAAAGGCGTGGCGTGGATAAGAATGTTGTGCGCCTTCTGAGGGACCGGACCGAAGGGAACACAATGGTCAAGGTGTGGCGTCAGATACAGGAGAATCACGTCGAGGAGTACCTTCACCGTAAGGACCTGTACACCACACTCCTCATGACCGTAGCGGAGCCCGGCGGGATCGTCTCTGCATTCAGTCACACATTCCAGGCTCCACCTCCTCAAAGAGAGCTTCCCTCTGCACGGCTCCTGCGCCACGCCTTCCTGCTGTCAGAAGCCAACAATGTGCAGGATTACCGGAACCAGATCCTCTCCACCTTTGGCACTGTGCTGAAAATGGATTCCACCAAGAAAGTATGTAAATCAAAACATAACGCTCAAAATATGTTTTGCATCATACAGTATGTATGATGCAAAACATATTTTCATACTGTTGTAAAATGAAAAAAAAACAAAAAACACATCAATACAATCTTAAGAGATGTTATCACATTATACAAACCTGACATATTTTTTTAGGTGGTGAAGAAGCTGTCTGGGGAGGGTCATGGCTCAGCTGAGTGGTTCACCAGCATCGGGAACGAGCACTCACAAATAGTTTCATTTGTGCTGACCTGTGAGGAGTCCACTCAGAAGCTGGAACCGATGTGCCGTGGAGTCATGGAAAGGTTCCGGCTGGCCAATCAATCTGTCCCCAAGATCTTGTATGTGGACAGGGGATGTTGCCGTGCACAGGGCCCAACATCAGTGGAGACTTTGTTCCGGCCTTGGGTGGACAATGGGATGGTTGTGCGTCTGGACATCTTCCACTGGATCCACCGGTTTGACGCAGCCATACGCACAGAGTCTCACTGCAAGTACGCTGCGTTCAAGTCTGCTCTAGCTGGGGCAGTGCTGGCCTACAACCGCACAGACCTGGAGCTGCTCATCAAGGCAGTCAGAGCCAAGGCTCCGGCAACGATGAAGTCGGTCTCAGACAAAGACGTTATCCGCCTCTACATTTCCAGGGAGCAGCTCAAACACCATGTGCGGAGGGTCACACTTGGGGCTCAGGAAACCTTCCGGCTCATCCAGCAGGCCATCGAGGAGCTGAAAGGTCCCGCCGGGCTGGACGAGACTGGAGTGAGCTTGTTCAAATCACCTGGTAAAAAAGACAGCGAAAACATTATTACAACATCGATACGGTTAGTGTAGCATACAAAGTGAACATAACACACTGTATGCATATATGTATGTATGTATGTGTATTTACAGAGGCCATTGATGAGATGTGGGCAGGCCAGCAGAGACACCTGGAGTGCATCCAGGATCCACCAGACATGAATATGTATCGGGTGGCGCGTACCACAACCATCAACAATGTGGACGTGCCCTACTACAAAGGTCTGCGTGGAAGCAACAGCCTGGAAGGATTCCACAAATCTCTGCCGCACATGATTCCGGGTACACAATTCTAGTCTGTATACATGTAAAAAATGAAATATGTGACCCTGTCATTATTCTAATATCTTTTATTGTGATGTTCAACAAACCTAAATTGAAATACTTACCTTTTACTCTGCTCTACTCAGGTCCCCACTGTGCAGCACGGCCCTATCAGGTTTACCTGATAAGTGGCATTGCACGGTGGAACTCCGACAGGAGCTCAGATGCCGTGTTTGGTGGCAAAGGACGGCACCACAGGACCTACTCTGCCCCGCTGATTGACCGCCTCAACACCCGTTGTCGGCGGCTGTTCGGAGAGGCAGTGGAGGAGAATTTCCGGGCCCCTGCTGATGTCCCTTCCAACGAGCTGCTCGGGTTGGAGTACCTGTTCAGCCAGAGCACGGGTCAATCTGGAACCTTCTCTCTTCGGGACTTGGTCAACGATGGACCTGATCCAGATGAGGAGGTGGTTCAGCCTGGGCAGCCCGATCCAGATCCCGAGGCAGACGAGGCGTACCAGAGCGATGTGGAGGCACATGACAACGTGCTGCATGCCATCGTGCCCCACATTACACTCACCAGCGAAGAAACCTCCACTGTTCAACCTCCGGCCTTTGTGAGTAACTGCGTGTCTGCTAGAATAAATTGCAATTCACTTGTTGGATAATGTACACATTTACTTACAACTTACATTTGTATGCCAATTTTTTAACAGGAGGATGCCTGCAGTCCAAACCCTCTTCCTGGCTTTCAGAAGTTGGAAAAGTTCTGCTCTGTGTTGGTGGACATTGGCCTGACAGAGGACAAGCTGTCCCTTTCCACTGAGCAGAGGAACAAGGTCCTGGAAGTCTGGAATGCAGTGGAGGAGCATGACAAGCAGCCGCAGCAGTTCAATCAGCTCTACAGAACACACTGGGGCAACACCCTCTACTGCCGCACAAAGAGGGATGATCTTGTTGATGCTGCTGTGATACAGAGGGTAAAGATGGCCAAGCGCTACGCACCAGCACAACAGGACATCAGTGCTCAGCACAACAGGCTGATGTACACGCTGGTGAAACTGTTGTGGTTGCGCTCACCTCAAGGGTCTCGCATCAGTCCTGAAAAGGCTACCATATTGAAGGCCTACGAGAGAATCCAGCATCGGATTTTGGTGGAGGATCAAGTCCTGTGCAAAGCAGGCATTCCTCTGCCAAAAATCAACATCAAGACAGTGCGGGACTTCATCCGTTGTCAAGAGCGCCTCCTCAACCTGCGTGCCACAAAACAGCTCACCGGCCTCATCACAAAGCTCACCTCCATCTCATCTGCAGACCTCCCTCCAGCACCACACCAGCCAGCCATCCTCGCTCCACCAGACTACCCTCTGATGGAGTATGTGCCCACACCCAGCACGGCAGGGACAAAGGTGTTAAAGGGAAGGACGGACATGATCGTGCCACTCTCCCGGCCTCAACCGCCACTGCCACCTGTGCTGTTGCCACCGCCGGTCAGAAAAACCCCTGCCACCTCTACCATTACCAGACCTGTGCCCTCCCTCTCTGCATCCACAGCAACCGCAGGCATTGCTGGCCCATCCACACGGCCCATAATGCCTGCTGGTCTGACGACATCAGCTCGTCCAGCTCCGTCAATAATGCCCGCTGGTCCGACTACATCAACTGCTGCTGCTGCTGCACATGACTGCCGTCCTTCATCCTGGTCGAGATCTACGCAGTACAAGCGTAAGGGGAAGGAGCAGCCCATAGGACTAGCAGAGAAAATATCACGGGTGCAAAATTTCCCTGTCTGTGCATGCTGTGGCCAACCAACACAGGGACATAAAAAGTACAAAAAAAAAACTTTCTGCCCTGTAAAACTGATGTCCACATCGAAAGGTCTGGACAACAGAGTGTACGACAGCTACGAACACTTCACCTCTGTTGTAGACAACTTAGAGTGATAACCTGTAAATACGCTGTATATATCTGAAAATGGTGACACCACACATCACAAAAATGATTAAAGAAGTCTTACATATAAAATTACATTTGTGCTTGCATGATAAACAAACACATCGAATAATAACAGAAACCAGCAAGGGATAATGGCTTTCTTCTGGATTCACTATATCAGGGTTCTAAATGAAGACTGAGTCTGCTCCATATTTCATATATTTGATGAATATATCCCTATTATATTATAAATCTATCATGCTGACTACTCAACATCATTCTGGTGTTTATCACTTTAACATCATTCTGGTGCTTGTCACATTAATATAATTCTGGTGCTTGTTGCTTTAATATAACTCTGCTGCTTGTCGCTTTAGATTATAGACTTTTGACCAATTGCGTTGAGGGACAATTGCACTACCGTACAGCTCAACCCCCCACAGAGTGATGGTATTCTCCAAAGTGCCTCGCTATAAGAATTAACTTGAGCGGGACAAAGGCCTCTGCACCAACTCTGCCTCCCATTCTCCCTCCTCACCGTATACAATAACGGATAAAGAAATAAAGAGCTGGACGATATCAGAACAGACAGTGAAAACTGGCATGTCTCTTTTTGATCAAGGAAAAAGAACATCTAGTCCAGATGATCTGCAAACACTGTTTTGACACTGATTGATTCTGCTGTAACATATAAAAGAACCCGTTGAACCAGAAAAAAGGGATGCTGGGAAGTAATTGGGACATCATCTCTGCACAAAGTTATTCCTTCTGATGACTTTTTTTTTTTCTCATTGGAAATTTGCATCAATAATCCCAGTGCCACAATGAAGAAAGGGATTAACGTCAGCAGAATAATTGAAGAAATGGATTTTGGGATTGATGTTTCTAATGGTAGCTTTAATTTCAGTCAATTGAGTCTCTCCAAAGTCATATGCGGGAAGGCACAATTTCCCACTTCCAAGTTAAATTTTTATGAGTCACTTGATATAACGTTTTTTTTATATTAAATTCATACAATCAACTATCAGCTGCTCGTGGGCAAATTGCTGTAAATGGTGCCAGATTGCTCTTGTATCTGCTTGCATCACAATTAAATAAATAATTGTAATTGTAGTTAACAGGGGCCTCATTTTCCTACCTTTTGCTGACAGATTCTCATCAAACTTCTGTAACTGCTCCACGCAACAAACCAGCAGGGCTATTTTGAAAGGGTGTGTTTTAATCACGTTTTGACTTTTAGCTTCTCATGACACATCTGAATTATGGTGTTCCCAAGTGGCAACCTCCGGGTCTGAAAAGTGAAGCCAATGCCGAAGTGCCTTAAACTTGCATTGTTTCTAAAATCCAGCAGGGGGCGACTCCTCTGGTTAATAAAAGAAGTCTGATTGTATAGAAGTCTATGAGAAAATGAGCCTACTTCTCACTTGATTTATTACCTCAGTAAACATTGTAAACATGAGTTTATGGTCTCAATCGCTAGTTTCAAGTCTTCTTCAATACAGCATGATGTTCATTTAGTAAATTATGGTCCCATTTAGAGTCAAATAGACCATAAAGCAGGGGATGATTTAGGGCGTGGTTATGTTGGGATTGACAGGTTGCTAAAATTACGCTGTCCGGTCTGGGAGTTGTCCGTGTTTTCATTTTACAACTTTAACCTTTTCACAGTGTGTTTTCAGTTCATGAAATTAATTAATTGTAATATTTTGGTCGCCTAAAAATGTCTTATTCAGCGTTTGGTTGTACTTAGCAAAAGAACCAAGATGGTGACGACCAAAATGCCAAACTCTAGGCTTCAAAACCGTAGTCCAAAAACCAATGCGTGACGTCACGGTGACTATTTCCACTTCTCACATACAGTCTGAGTGTTCCCTGCAAACACACAGTTTAAGTGTGAAGGAAGTGGAGATACTTCCACCACAATAAGATACACTAATGGAGGAACAATAGAAATTTCAGTTAGCATTTGTGTTCACAGAAACCCATTGAAGTACCAGCACGTCCACATCTGCGTCCGCTTGAGTATACCAGTGTTCTACTGTGAAAAAAATGTGCCAGTGATAATCATCTAAGCAGCAAATGTGTTTCCTCCAATCATAATGATGCTGTATAAACACAGGGATGATATAGAAACCTATGAGGACTAAAAGTCTATCCTGTGTTTGATGTGCTCTCCCTCTGCATCACTCTCCCCCAGTGCTTCATCCCTTTGAGTCACTCATATTTCCAAAAAAATCATTTGATTTCATGGCAGGACGGGCAAATCCAAAATTCAAAGCAAAACATTTTCATTTTGCAACGCGGGCGCGCATGTGTGTCCTCCTTTACGGTTAACCAACACTGATATCAGACTTGTTGTTTGCACAGCTTGAGTGATGTGGCACCAAAGTGACCTACAAAACAGCCGTGGTGGGGCCATAAATCACATTGGGTCTGGAATTAATCACTGTGTAGAGGACATCTTCTGCCACCGCTGTCCTCTCACAATCACTCTGCGCAAAACGCTCGCACCCTCCCTCTTTCCCCATCCATCCTTCCTTCCTTCTTTTCCCCACCATCGCTCCATCAGCCACCGCCAAAGCGACCACCGCTGAGAGGAGGGAAGAAGAGGGAGATGTCCTTTCCGCTACTCATTTAAAATGCAGGTTAAAGTTTATAGAGTCGCTCGAGCGCCAAATGCTTTTCAGCACAACACAGTGAAGACTGTTTTTGAGATTAACCTTTTTATTTCACAGCCTTCGCCTCGTGGCGCCACCATTATGATAACTGTCAAGTTTTATTTCAAGATGCTGACCACAGGGACCTCGGGTGAGAGCAAAGGGAAGGGTGTGGAGGAGGTTTGTTGATTTATTAGACGACAGACACAGTGGGGATCCAATCAACATTACATGGGATGCCAACACCAAGTCGGCGTGAGTCTTTAAGACACTTCACTTCAAGGGCAGCTGCCATCAGTTCAAAGACAAGCGGGCACAGTGGCCGCCGTCTTCGACCGTGATGCTCAATCTCTCCAATTCTGCAAACCTCCACTGGAAAATTACAGCGTTTACAGTAAAGCCATTTTATTTCAGGGTGCCAGCGCCAACAGATTTTGTGGTAAAGTCTCTGTGCTTAGCAACACTTCTGTGGCGGCTTAAAAAAGAGGACCTTCACATGTGAATGCACGTTTCCACTGTTTCATCCGTTCTTAAAACTGTAATTATTTGGTGCACGGGTGGCAGATGTGTGAAATTCAAGACCCCTACTTTGTCCCGGTCATGCAAAATAAAACCTGCCAGGTTTAAAGGAAGAGGAGTGGAGTGGATAAGTTGCGGAAAAAATTTGTTTTTTTCACACGGCTAATGGGAAGCCTTTTTAATTCCCCTGCAGTCACAACACCTCGCCAAATTGAAAGCGGGAAGACATTTGATCCACAGGTTATTTAACAGCTGACTTGCTTAATTATCGGTGTGCTATTACACGCCATCGCAAGCTGCCTTTTAACTACAGTTGTTTCTTTTTTTGCTGCACATTATCCTCAGTGACTTCAGTGGTGTCAGTGACATTGAACTCCCACTTCCATGCACTCAAATGGCTTCATAACGAGAAGTATAAAGATGCTTAAAAAAAAAAAAAGAGGCATAAAGCTGTGTCTACATTTGTGACATGCCGTCGTCGCTGTAACAGGGTCGCTTCAGGATACGGAGAAGCTGCTTTTCACTGCTTTTCCAACTATTAGGTTGCTTTCCTGAATGGAGTCTGGTCAGCATCCATCACCTGCCAAGGAAGATGACTCCTTTTGCCCCTTTCTTGGTTGGACCTCAGAGGGCTGCCATTAAAAAATTTCGGCACTGAGTGATCTGCAGAAGTAAACCAGACCATCAGCGAGAAGATTGGCTTTAGTATTCTGGCCACCAGGTGGATTTCGGCGAAATCAGACGAAGTCATGCAAGGTCACTAGAAACTCCTTCGGCTCACTTCAGCGGGGCCTCCGGCAGCCACCAGCCTGACGCTTACAGACCCAGATCCAGCCTCCCGGCAGTTGGAGCTGCTTCCATTAATTTCCTTTAGAAAGCAGGAGAAGCAGTCGCCCAGTGCATGGTGGGATTGTTGCACTGAGGGGGAGAGGGTCTTGCATAAAATTGAAAAATCTCACGAAACTTGGAGCAAGCTGTCAAACTAGGGGATCTAGTTCTAAAATGAAACGAGATTCAGCAGTGGCATCGCCTATTTCTCGCTTTTCAGAAGTAGATTTTGGTGGATTGTTTGGACGGAATAACAGGAAGTTTATGAGCAGGCCGTCATGTGGTTTCCTGATTGAAACAAGCAGAAAACCAGGGACCAATCAGGTTCATTCAACAATAGGGTACGTCACCGTTTGGACAGCCAGTTGAGTGGAGCAGCGCGTCCCCTAGTGTCCTCAATGGACCTGGTGGACATGTAGCGCTGGATTTAATATGATAGACATGACCACTGACTATTTGTTAAACAATTTAGCCACAAATTCACAGACTTTTTTCTTCTCCTCCATCACAAACTTCATTTTTTAAAATTCTGTTTTATGTGACAACCTTCGTCATTTCTGGTTCAGGAAGTTCTGATTTTGGGTGTTTTTACCCCAACCTCCAGAGTCATTCGTCCCCCAGGTGGCCTAATGGATTATATTCTCATACTACAGGAGACAAGGAAGATTCGGGGTCTAAAAGTCTATATACGTCAAACCAAATCTGCGACCGCTGCTGCGAGGCTGAGATGTATCTCTCAACTCTCACCCCGGTGGGTTGAGGCAGATTTGGTAGCTGATGATCATAGCCGACGGCTGTCCAACATATCTTTTTCAGAGGTCAGTCAAAGGCCTCAGTGTGTGAACATTGTTCAATACTGGTTTTTGGAATCAAACGCATATATCACCACCTCATATAGTGCTTTTGCCAGGCAGCCTGCCAGGAAAAGAAGAGGGGCCACGAGCACAGGTCAGGAGCAGATTTCCCAATTTCCCAAAAGACTATTCTTGATATACGAACACTCTTAGAATACGCTCATTCAAGATGAGCTTTATAGTGGCAACTCAAAACGCAGGCCAACAAGGTGTCACCACCTTATTCTCATGTTTTCTGACCTCGCACACGGTGATTCAACCCTCCCACACTCTACTTGACTGCAATAACAACAATAAATGAACATCTGTATGTGTTACCGAACATGCCGCAGCTTTGAGGACTATTTTTGATTGCATATATTTTTGACCCTCTTTGTCAGATATCTGCTATTTCACGGTTGCGTGGGTTCACATTTTTCAGGAGCAGGTTAAGTGGCTGCTGTGAGTAGTTTGAGTTGTTCATTGCTCACTTAAAAGCCACGCATAATAACCCAGGTGGTACACAAGTGGCTCCAGCCACCAAACTAAATGACACATCGCTGACCAAAAATACAACTTTAGGACTGTTGCACTAATGCTACGAATAAAAAGTAGCAAGGGTTTATTTGATGCCCAGCTAGGCCACATGTTTCATGTTGGAAATAATCTAAAACAGGAAAAACCTTCACTTTTTAAATGTACTTTGGTTGAGATAATGTCCACCACTGTGGTAGCATTGTGCTCCTGTGTGGCTCTTCATTAAGGCAAACAGGTGTGCTGCATTTACCGTTCCTTATATGGGCGTTCAGTAGTCACATGACCTCCACTCTAATCAGCACCGATGAAATTAATTAAGAGGGACACATCTAATCACATCATGTCTTTTAAAGAGAAAAATAAACTCGTTTTCAGCACCATGTGCCTGATTTATAAATTTATATTTTAGATATTTTAAAGCAGCAGTAGGTAGAATTTTCACAAGCGATTAACAGCTGCCTTCGTTGAATGAACAGCCAATAGGAACGCTCTCTCTCTGAAATGACCTGTGATTGGTCAACGTCTCCAGTCACGGGCTAGATTTTTTAAAGCCACGAGGAGATGCAGAAGTCTAGTTTTCTCTCACAACACTTCAATTACAATATGCTGAAAGGTTATTATGGAATTTTTGCCCAATGATGCCAAAAATATTCTGCATACTGCCCCTTTAATATGTCTTTTCATAGTTCTGTTGTGTCTCTTTTATCCATTTTTTATTCACGTTTTACTTTGTTCATTTTTTTAATTATAGGCCTCATTTTGTTCATCATCCCCTTGTGGATTTTAACACATTGTGGTTTCTTTCACACGTTCTTTCAGATGAAACTCTTCTTTTTAGCTACTATGACAATTCACCATCCATGTTAATGTAAGCCAACTCCTCCTCCCACAGCTTACTCACATATGGAAGTAATTTGTCCTTCCTTTCATTAATTTTCAGACCATACTGTTATATATGTTTCACCATGTTAATTTTCTCTTATATAGGCTTTATATTACTTATATTCCCCTGTGTTTCTTAACATATGATGGTCCTTTGTGCACTGTAGAGCACTTTGTAACTTGGAAATATATCATTTGTGATCCATTTTCTTCAAAATAAGATGTAGATAATGTGCACTACTATCCGTTATATCCTGCAGAAGTAATTAATCTGAAAAAGTAAAAACCTTTCCTGTGTTTTACTGTATTTTAGTGATATAGTATTGTCATGTAATTTGTGTAAATCCCTTCACCTGTGCTAGTTAGTTTGTGGGGTCATGTGACTCCTCATGTGAACACCTATAAATGGAGGAGGAAATGCAGCACACCTGTTTGACCTCATGAACATTCAAACAGGATCACAGTGTTCTCTCAAGGAAGTGATGCAACTCTTTTTGTGTGGGCTTTTTCACTTCTTTAAACTTGCTTTATTTCAATCAAATATGAAGTCACAATGTCTTCTCAAGGAAGCAGATGGGACTCACTTATGTTGTCTTTTTCTGCCTTTAGATGGGCATTTTTTCAACGATTTAAAAAAACCAAAAACACCCCATGGGATCAAAATGCGTCATATCGAATACATCGTACTGATCTGTCCTACAATCAATCCCCCCCTACTAAAAAAAAACACACTTTCCCTGTCACAGCAATTAATGGGAAACAGCTAATCAAGATCTATGAGGGGGAATCCTCACCAGGACACAGGAACTGGTGGCTGGCGAGCAGCAAATGGCTGTTAGAGAATCAATACTTTCCAATTAAGTGACATTTGCTCCCAAGGGATAGTTATGTCCCATCATGTGGTGTTTTTAAGTAAACGCCATGGCTTGTTTGACTTTTTTTCTTTATTTTCCCTCCGTTTTTACATTAGGTTTCTATCAGGATGAAGAAGCGAGGAAATGGAAGTCATTTAGAGGCATGAACACGCTGTAGAAAGTAGGACTGCACCCTCCACTAATCGGTCATTTTGGTCTAAGTCGACTAAGATTTCTATATTTGATTAGTCAGAGCTGTACGATCTGTCTCACAGACTATTTACCCGCTTCACAAGTGAACCCAAGTAAGTGGTTTTGTTGCCTAAATCTTACATTTGTTGCATGTGTAAAAATGACACGTGAAAAGGCTAAAATGTGAATGTCCTTGTAATGTCTTGTTATTTATACGCCTCCCCATGAGATTGGATTTGGTTAGTCCACTAAAAAATTTCTTTTGGTTGAGGACCGCCCTAGTAGAATGCCAAACGCGTACATTTCTGGGGTCATTATCCTCAGTTGTAATGGGAAAAGAGCAGAAGTGACTCAGAGCACAAAAGCCAATATGCAAAACTCAGAGGAGCATGATGAATTGGAGGCAAATGAAAGCCTCTGAAAAGACTGAACAACAACCTGCCAAAAATGCCATCAGAGCTGCAGAGCTCTGCAAAACGGCAACGCTGTGAGGACGCAATCTGTTTCAAGGGGCCCCGGTCGGAGTTGTCAGCTGCAGACACACAACCATGAGCGGCAGCCAACCACCACCACCCACCACCTCCACCAAGCAAATTGCCGGCAGCTAGCTCCACTCCCTGACGCCCAGTGCGCCGAGTCAATTAAGTTATTGGGTTAGCAGCCTCGACGGTCTCAGAAGGGCAATAGAAATTAGGTGCCGCACTTAACACCGAGGTGGGTTGGGACGATTGGTAAATGATTGCGGCATTAGCTTCGCCGCCACCTTCCTCCGCCTTCTGTGTGTCTCATAAAACACACTGAAAAATGCAACCCAATGAATCAGACTTGGTTAAATGAATGAACTGTTCGCGGTGTCTATTAAATGTCAACCCGTGACATACATGTCTAAGATTCGCCTATAATGGGTAGCACTACAAAAGGCCTTTATAGAATGGGTGGTGCATTATTTATGAACAGGAGGGGATTTTTGAACACCCATAAATCACATTTTTATCAACTAACCTACTAAAACACTCATGATGAGGCTTTTTATACAGCAATCTATTAAGTGCGTACTTGCAAAATGCCCTTTTTTATTTTCAAAACTGATTCCGAGTTATAGAAAAGAAGCATTAAATCAGAGGGGGAAGCTTCCCGCAGAGTGCATGTTTGATATCTTCAATGCAACAGTGATTGCGCTCATCTCCTGCAAGACTTCAGCTCAGTAATTCAGAGTCAACCGGATGTCTGCGAGTGCGCTGATTTATTTTTAGTTTGTTCATTTCATCAGGGATATAAACAAAGCAAAAAAACTGCCCGTCCGGCGTGCCTGAGGACGTTTGGCAATTTGTAAAAGCTACATCCATCTTCAAGACGAAGTATTGAACCTGGATGTTGGGGGAAATCAGCAAACGCATTCATTTCTGTCAACCGCTGTGGACAGGAGGGGTACATTGTTTCTGTTTGCCGATGATCAATTTTGGATGAGAGCAAAAAAGATCACTTTTTAGATGGAAAATGATTTTCAGTATAGCGCTGCGTGTTGGGGATAATGTTTATGCATGTACGGTATTAAAGTCAAGTATATAACCTTTAGCACTCGCTCTTTTCTGTGCTGATTGCCCAGCACTGCAAAATGGGAATGTAGTTAGATAACAGGCCTTATATTCTTTAATTTTTAAAGATATGTTAAACCATTTTCGGTTTTGTCTGAAGGGCATGCAGCAGAGAGTGATAGCGATACAAAAAAAATGTAAAAATGAATACATACGTCCTCAGATGTCCCTTTGACTTCCTGACTCTCCAAAAGAGCTCCAAATTAACTCCCATTTACAACATTTTTAATTGATTCTCCACTTTTATTAATAAAAGGTTGAGTTTCTTTGTGTTAAGGTTACGGAGCATACTTCCTTTTTCCTCTCCTTTCTGGGATTTTATGAGATCATGACCTAGTGCTCTTACTAGATTAAGGTTTTTTAGAATCATACATGTTCTAATTGAGTCCATTTGCATAAACGTCACAGGCTTGACGCACTTTACTTTGAAAAGACTAGAGGATGTAGGCGTGGTGACCTCATCCTGGCAGAGGGATAATTTCACTGAGCGCAAGTGGATTCCTTCCCACCTTTCCTGGTAATTTCACAGCGTTCAGTGACATCACTCGCGTCGCGATATAAGTGAGTGACTGTGTTAAATCGAGGGTGAAGTGCCAAATATAAGCTTGGACCTGAGCCTGCTCAAACCAGTTCTTAACACTGACACTTGTTCAGAGCTATTTTTGTCTTTTATATGAAATCCCATAAATGCTCACTCTGTTTTTCCCCTCCCTCAGAAATACTGCACTAGTTTTGATTATAAGATGTTTTATACATCATAGCACATCATGCATCTATGAATTTTTCTCTCTATGATGAGGATGTGTAGGAGAGGATGTGTGTTCCATCTGCAGCCCATGATGTGTGGAGTTTGGTGTTAAGATGCTGAACAACGACCGAATATATGTTTTTATCTAATGCAAGGACTTTAAAGGTGCAACATGCAAGATTGGGAGCATTTATATTGCCTCCACATGGCTCTCGACATGTGATGGAAGGTAACTGGCACTGTAACTGCCTATCAAACCCTCATATCTGAGGTATTCCTATGTGGGTAAGTTAGTGTTTACACTCTAACAGAAGGATTGCAAACTCTTTTACACAACTCTTCTGTGCCTAATGGCTTTTTTTTGGCATGAGAGCAGTCGATGTGATCGGCTTTGATCAAATCCTCACCTTCAAACATGTACTGGTAATGTTTTCCACCTAATCCAACTCCTTTCACAACCTCACACCAGCGATGCCCCCCCCCCCTGCTGGGGCACCACCTCCGGTCATAACATGACCAGAAAATCTGTCGGTTCCACTCAAATGAGCTTGTTGCCACACCGTGTGCCTCGCCATGCCTCGCACTGCACTGCTTACACAAGAGCATCAAATGGCAACTGTGAAACGCTTAATATTTACGAAGCAGGATTGATTACACCCCGAGCAATGTACCCTTGTTTGCAATCATATTTATTATCGACTTACCAAAGGAATCACATCCTCGAGAGTCGGTGTTAATTTTCGAAATGGTCGCGCGCATATCATCTAATGAAACTTCTCCAAACAGAGTATTGATGTTCCATTTCATCCTGCTCACAGTTCATAGCTGTCAAACGGCGAGCTGAAGTGGAGCCGTGATTTACAGGCGCCGAGGAGATGCCCCCTCCTTACCAATCTAAACTAAAGTGGTAGTAGTGAAGTATTTCAGCACCGCACCAGCAGCACGGCGGTTTTTATCAGTGGGACGCAAACACCCATCTTTCACAAAGAAAGGAGGTTCTGAAATCTATTTCATACGCTACTCACCACTCATCATGTGGAACAGAGCAAAACCACTTATTTTTGCATATAAATAACAGCAAATATCTGTATTTAAACTTGATTCCATATCAAATCAGCTTGTTTCAAGTATTAAAAAAATTTATCTAAAAGTTAAAATGTTCCTGACTGGTGCACTTGTAAGCTGTGTAATGCTCTCTTGTCCAAGGAGAAAGGGTCTAATGAAAGATGAGATTGATTTGCATCATGGGAAACGTAGGATCCAGCGTTTCTGACCCAGGACTAAAAGTCAGGATATCTTTGCCTCTGCCGCATCGATTTTGGCCGTTTCTTTTTTTAAATCTGTCTCCTGTGAGTGCCCTAACTTTATGGAAGTGCAATACTAAATCGATGGAGGACTATCCCTTTAATACCTCTGGTTTTTCCAAATACAGACATTACTGAAACAAGATATCCACTGGCAAGAAGTTGAAATATTTGAGTGCACACACAGCTTTGAGGACTCAATTGTTGAGAAATGATCGGACTGCTTGATGAATATTTTATCAGATAATATTTTTTTCCTAGTGTTTTTTTGCACTGAACAAAGAGCTGGAATGAGGAAAAACAACATGCAGAATTCATAACATGTTTTTATTTGATGAGGAGAAAGTTTTGAATATTTGGCCTTGTTTAAAAGTGTAAAATTAAGAGTCAAAAACTACACGTTACTTTAAACTTTTAATTAGGGCTGTCAAAGTTAACGCAATAATAATACAAATTCATCATTGTTTTGTGCTGTTAATTCAATAATAATAGATATATTCATACATTTGCATAAAGCAAGCACATTTGCCCACTCCCATGTTGTATTGAATACTTGACAAATCTCCCTTTAAGGTACATTTTGAAGGGATAAAAACATGTGGGATTAATTTGTGAGTAATCACAATTAACTATTTGAATCGATTGACAGCCGTACTTTTAATTAATCTGTTTTCTTTTAATTAATTAATTCAATATATAATTCACAAGCTAGTTCTGCAGCTTTGTCAACAAATGTCTTTCACACACAAAAAACGAAGTGATGCTCGGCCGTTTTGTTTTTAAAAGGAGCGATCCCTTTGCTACCATGCACACTCCCTAACACACTCACACATGCACACAAATCACCGTTGACGCCTGCTTGTAATTGATCTTCCCGTAGAGACTTTGAAAGCAGCTGATCCGGAAACACACATGAGCAGGTTAATGACACGACCCCGCTGTGACCTCATCCTCTAGGGGCGTAAAAGCTGACTCAGCCTGTAGGTGTACGTATGCATTTGTTTGTTTTTTTGCATGTGCATTCCTTTGTGTGTGTATGCACGCACGTAGAACGGATGTTCTGGACACTTGGCATTTAGCAAAGCAGAAATAATGCATTTTAGAGACAGATTGTTGGTTGTTTGTGCATGTTTGCATGCTTTCTGTTTGCTGTGAGAAGAGCAGAATTAGTTTAATTATTGATTTAGTGAAAGTCAGGACAGTTTTTGTCTCTTTCTTGCCTTTCAGTGGATGAAAACTCCATGTCCTCTGAGTCTAAAAACACGTTTCTAGAGGTGAAGATAACCGCCATTCCTTTTGATTTATACACGAATATGGACGTTAAACAAAATATATTAAAAAGGCTGATGCCTGAATGTGTGTGCGTGCGTTATGTGTGTTTGTTTACTGCCACAGAGCTTTGGCAGAAGGCCCGGTGCGTCATTCCTCGCGGACAGGGGAGCGTGTAACATTTACATGCACTCTCGGTCACTAGAGGCCCGAGCAGCAGTGAGGATGCCGTCGGCGTCACGTGTTGAACTCAAACGTCCGTTTTCATATCAGCCGTCACAGAAAACATCCGGACAATAAACCACATTGATTTCTTGAAGTCTTGTTATGTTGTTTGCGCTCTCTCTGTCACTTCTTATCATTTCAGATACCCCTTTCCTCAATAACCTCTTTTTTATTTGCTTTAGCATCAAATAACATTCATCTCCTGAAATGTCAGGGTTTTCACTTTTTACTTGGATTGACACCTGAAGTAGGCATGAGACGGCAGCATGACAGAAAGTAGATCATGGGGAAAAGACGACACTCCATTTGCACTTCAATGTGTCAACTTTTGAACTCGGAGCTTCAGAATGCATCCGTGCTCTTTAAACCCACTCTTTAAAATCACTTACTCGGGGCCCATTTAGCAGCCCAGCAAGCTGGGGTTGATCCCAGCAATTCATGCACTTGCAGTAGCAGTGTAATCTGATTTTCAAAGAAGGGGAAAACGGCGCTGAATCACATCGAGAAGAAAACTGCTGCTCTGCTCCTTTTAGGTTCCAGTGGGGCTTTGTCATTGGCACTTTTCTTGGGCTCTCAGTACTTTTGTAGCTTCTAACTGAATCTCTAAAGGTTAGTTTCTCTCCTGCGTCATTGTTTGCACTTTCACAAGTTTTTAAATAACAAAATAACAGGACTTTTATTGTGAAGAATATAAGAAATGAAATGTGTTCAGCACCAAATTAGTTGAGCTTTGTTAGTGGCTATTCTTCAATAACAACTAGTCTACTAATACTGCAGGGAGGAAGAGTACAAGCAGCAAAAATAATAGGACTTTTATTGTGAAAATTATAGGAAATGAAATGTGTTAATCACCAAATTAGCGGAGCTTTTTTAGTGGCTATTCTTCAATAAAAACAAGTCTACTAATACTGCAGGGAGGAAGAGTACAAGCAGCAAAAATAACAAGACTTTTATTGTGAAAATATAGGAAATTAAATATGTTTATTCACCGCTTTACAGCTCCTCCTTTGACCACTAGTCAGCCATGGTTAAACACACCTTCAAACTGAGCCAAGCCAGCACATACATATGTAGGAAAAAAGGGGCTCCGGTTGTTTACTACTGACCACGCCCCTATTGGTGACATCACTACAATTATTTTGCCTTTGACAACTGATTGAAAAGTGACATCACTGATTGGCCTGTTTTATAAGCTTAAATCATGAAAATAGAGAACGAAAAATACAACTTTTTTTAACCTGTATGTTGTATCCAGGAACTAATAGAGATTGTTCTGTCGGCAATACACTGTTGTTGAGTTTCAGTTACACACTCACACCTGAAAGCTGCCTGATACGACCAGCGTCTGCTGCAACCGTTGGTCACTGAGCAGCTCCAGTGGAGTAATTGAGGATTGAGAGCTTTGCCCGAGGGCATCTCAATTGGAGTTGTTGATGGAAAGGCGGTGTTAGTTGTTTCCCCCGACATCTCCAACTACTGTGGGGAAATTGATCGCAATGGTAGGAGTGTAGGTATGTGGGTTTGTGATTAATATTGACCTAGATATCACTAATTAATATTATTTTGTCCTTGTAATTTTGTATTGCTGCTATGAAGTTGGTTGTTTCCAGTGTTTTCTTGGATTGTTAGTGGTAGGATGACCCTTCAGTTTACATGCGTTATGCTCTTTCATTGTTCATCCATTGGATTGTCTGGTTTACTGGATTCACAGAAGGGTAACATATCACAAAATTACACTTTAAATTAAACATTTAATATCATCTTTTGGGGATAGTAGTATGCCCTGTAGGCTCTAGTTGTTTTCATGTTTTTGTTAAATGCACTAGTGATCAGTACAACCCACAAACCCCGTTTTTAAACCAATGGTACATGGGGTTTTCTTCTTTTATAATATTTCTTTCATCAAAAATATGATATATATGTTGGATTAAATTGGATTAAAACAAAACATTGAAGACTTTTCCTCTACTGCCATGAAACGGTCAAAAGTGGTGTCCAATACTCTGATTTACGACCCCAGCTGTATGTTGTGTTTAGTGCTAATTCGCACATTTTTGTATGGTAAAGCTGGTAAATATACAAGCTAAACATTGGCATATCAGCACTGTCATGAGCATTTTTGCATGCTTGCATTAACATTTAGCCAACATCTGCATGCAAGCCTCACAGAGCCGCTAGCATGGTTGCAGATTCTTGTTAACATATGGTCATCTGTCCTCTCCGAGCACTTATCGTGTAGATGCATGAATTAAACATAAATACAATGCAACATTCAAAGGCATACAGAAGAAATGCACATGTTGAATAAAAGAAGCAAGTGCACTGATCTTTGAGACAGTACATAAAAGCAGCTGTACTAGTTCAGAGTCCAGCAGATGCATGTTGACATGACCAGGACATTAAAAGCTACAGTACATGTACACAGAGTCCAAACACATACCAACACTTTGCCTATACCCGACTCCGACACTCCAACACGCATCCCTGTCTCCGGCTTTTTTTCCTCCCCAGACGACCACTCTGGTGTGCTGCAGCAGAAAGTCGAAGCAGGCTGTCAGGTACTACGAGCTCTTCATTAGACACAGCACTTTCCGCAGCCATACCCAGCGCCATGTAATAGAATTTATAGAGTGGTAGTTGAATTACGCTTCCCTCTTCCAAGAGGCGCCCGGCTGAATGGGTGGGGGGAGAGATATCGGGACCACGCAAAGCCATTCACGCTACTGTAAATTGATTTCAGGCTTTTTGAATTAGCAGATGGAGGCGGCGAGGGGCTGATATTTGAATCTTAAGTTGGAAAACTCATTGAGATTGTCATACGCTATTAGCAGATGGCTACACTGAAACCATTCTTGACAGGTGGTGCTTAGGGCTGACATTGATTGACTTTTGCATACTGTTTTGTACTTTGTCAACGGGACTCGGCCCAAAGAATAGACCTATTTTTAACTTGTATACCCAATAGCAGAAGTGGGACCAATTCATTGTTTTGCAAGTCACAAGTAAGTCTTTGCACTCAAGTCCTAAGTCAATTCCCAAGTCCTGAACTTTCAGTTTTGAGTCCTAAACTAGTCATAATGCATTCTTCACCAATTTTGAACCGCACATTTGTGTTCTGCAATTTTTTGTTGACCACCGAATAGCTTTTATATGCAAACAAAATTAATTTTTGTATCATTTTTTTCCAACTGCTGCTCAGTAACGTCTCGTTACTTGACTAAATGCTGTCGGATTGGTTAAAACAAAGTGGATCTGGGGAATTAAGCGTTGTATTGCTGGGAATAAATACTATAGTGTTAATGGGAAATGAAGGGAAATGTATTTATTTGTGGCACTTTTTTTAAAATAAAATACTTTTTAATCTTTTGGTTTGGGTATAAAGTATTTTCAAGTCAAAAGACTCAAGTCAAAGTGAAGACAAGAATCATTGATGTTAAAAGTCGTCTTTTCTTATTCTGTCAAGTCGAGTCTAAAGTCATCAAAATTGTGACTCGAATCTGACTCGGGTCCCAGTCATGGGACTTGAGTCCACACCTCTACCCAATAAGTTACAAGCTTGGATTTGGGACATATTTCTTGGCGGAAGTTCTGCTCTAAGAGGCAGAAATAATCTCATTGGTTTAGTTAAAGGAAAATGAGTAGAATACCCATTTTGTGTAACTCAAATTACACAATTTTGACTGGCACAATCCCATTTTTGGCATTCAAATTTGACGGTTTGCTGACTCTGGGTTTGGGTTTTGGTTTGACTCTGGGTTGAACCTCAGTTTGGCAGAGTGAAATGACCAATTTTCTAGGATTGGTACCACCAAAACTCAATCTCTCTCTCAAAACAAATGGGTATGTTTCTTCTTCAGGGCTATTAAGGCCTGCAGGCTAGAAACAAGTCATGCTTGGCTATATGGCAGTGCTACTGTGTCTTTGTATCACTTACAGGTTGTGGCATCACTCTTGGACTGTGGAATTTATCATTTATGTGCAATGGAGTTTACATAAGGTCAAAGGTCTAAGTCGTTCATATTATTCATATATTCTACAGTCCAACCTATAATTGAACGGGCTTTAGTCAGGGGAGAAATGGCTCAGTTTGCCTGCAAAAAGTGCTTTGAAACCTTTTGTTTATCAAATTTTGCAAACGTGTAATACCGAAAAAACAAGTTTTTTCTTTTATTCTTAACACAATTGAGGGGGAATAGAAGTTGCCAGATCATACACTCCCAAATTCACCTACTCACAGAATCCACCTGAATTCACCCGAAAGCATAATCTTTAATTGTTAAGGTAAATTGGCGGGTTTCGGATTGAGCACTGTGGGGGTGGGATTAGGAGCAAGCGTTCTGCATATTAGGCAGCCGCTCTGTGCCAATCTCAAGTTAACATGACTTTCATTATATGCCCCTTCCTCTGTGAAGGTGGGACATCCCTGCCCAATGAAGATTTATTTCCACACGTCTCTCGGAAATGTATGAATCTAATAGATATTTATGGTTGGGCTCTTTTTAATCTAAGTGGAGTCGGAAACATCTGCGGCGAATTTTGGTTGAATACGACTTCCAATTTGTCATATACAGGAGCGCGAGCTGTAAAAAGATCTGTTCCTTGGAGAGTAAGGATGTAAATCTATTTGTAAGGGCGACGGCATGTAGCAAAACAATTCATTTCTGCTCGCAAATTGGCTTAATTTATTAAGAGCTGTATAAAAGTTCTCATCTTGCGGAGGCTGATAACTTCTTTGCCATCTCTATCCAATTGCCATAAAGATTATATACAGTATAATGCTACATTTTTGAACTAAGAAAAAGTTCCAGTGCATGGTTAGATAGGATAGGAAAAAGATATAAAATACATTTTGAATGAAAAACACATATATACAAAAGGTCTACAGTATACAGACGTTCCCAGTCTTCATGGGAATCAATTGTATCCGTTAAATTATACAAGAAGTCCCATAAGGTGCATCTGAACTCTCAAAGAAAGGAAGGCCAAGGTCTATCAGGCCCATTATTAAAATACAGATTGCTTCCTTCCCATAATAGGAATCTCGCACATCTTTCACTAGCGAAGCATATAAATGTGTATTAGGCTTGGCACCGGGTCGGGAAGAATTAGTTTCATTTGCATTATTCATCGACCTAGCAGGCAGACACATCTATCAAGGCTTGGGTGACTTGCTGTCGCAGAATTTTAAATATTACCTGTTAAGATATACACAGGGTATTTACTGAGGCAATTTGCTCTGAGAGCGGTTTGTGGAGTGGTCTCAACAGTATATATATATATATATACACCGGGGACCTGGGGCTGCAGACAACAAACTGATGTGCTAATAATTGGTTGATTTCTGAACAGTCGGTGAAGTTTCTTTGGGGAGAAAAAAAAAAAAAAAGCTGAGTCCATTAAAAGAAAGCTTACTGTGCTCTACTAGGACAACATAAACAGCCCTAGTAAGTATGGCAGGCTGCCAATGAATGGACTGCTATGCTGTATCAAATGCAGCATAGATGGCTAATCAATGTGCCGCAGTTCGCTTTCCGATAAGCCCATCAGTTGAGGTTGATTACTGTCATCAGCACTAATTAAGCAAACTAGAGCACCTCCATCCGTATGCAGTTGGGTTGAGTGTCAACAAACACATACTGAAGCCATTGTGGGCGTGCATAGAATACCTGTTCACTCACTCGAAGCATTTACTCTACCTTTTATATTACCAGAATAGTCTCTTGAGATATAGCTGAGCTAATGGCATGAATGAAGCAGTCATGTCAGGATACTAAGGTAGAATGCCGTACTATACAATGTCATGTTTATCCATCAAATAATGTTATGTAATAATGTATCCACAAGAATATTACATCATTTTCTATCGGAGATCATCAACATTTTTGGACACAACACAGTTTTGGACGTGTCAGGGACGGCGTCTATTTAGATGCATACAATGTTTTTCAAAATAAACTTCCGCATTCAAAGGAAATATACAGTTTCCGCTCCTTACATGCATACAATGTTCTTTTCAAAATAAATGTCTGTGTTCACAGGAAACTTACAGTTTTCGCTCATTATGTGATTAGTGGCTTTTCAAAATAAACCACCGCTTTCAAAGGAAATATACAGTTTCCGCTCCTTACATGCATACAATGTTTTTTTCAAAATAAATGTCTGTGTTAACAGGAAATTTACAGTTTCTGCTCATTATGTGATTAGTAGCTTTTCAAAATAAACCTCCGCTTTCAAAGGAAATATACAGTTTCCGCTCCTTACATGCATACAATGTTCTTTTCAAAATAAATGTCTGTGTTCACAAGAAACTTACAGTTTCTGCTCATCACGTTCATAGTGTCTTTTCAAAATAAATGTCCATGTTCAAAGGGTTATACAGATTCTGCTCGTTACATGCATACAGTGTATTTTCAAAATAAACTTCCAATGTAGGTTTACTTAGGTTTAAGGTTTACTTACACAACAAAACTATTTGGTTAGGTTTAAGGTTTCGTGGTTTGGTTTAAAATAAGTATCTTTGGTTGTTACGTAAAATAAGTACACTTGTTACGTACGTGGCGTTAGTGAAGTTCGTAAGTTACGTGACAAAAGTAAGATAAAACGTACTTTGTAGGCGTGGAGTACAAGGCACTGTCACAATTTAGTCCTTCTTTTTTTCTTCTCTCCAGAGAAACAGGGAAAGATTTGCAGTTGCAGTGAAACTGGGACCAGAATCAATTAGTATCATAAAGTGACCGTACAGATAATTCACAACTGAATCAGCCTTAAATTTAATCACAGACGTTTTTTTGCGGACCAGTCCAGTCATACGGAGCTGCGAACATGCATGCTCTCTACCTTTCCTTGGGCGCAGACAGAGCTGTAAGCCTGAGCAATTTTCACATGAATAAATATGAAGGGAGAGATACTGTACAGTGGGAGCTGCTGAGGAATACTCCTCCAAATCAAAGAGCAGCATAGAATTTGTCAACGGGTGGTTAAACATGGCCTGCAGACGTTCTCATATATTACAATGGTGTGTGTGTGTCTAGCAGAATCTCTGTCATCTGAAAGTGGTGAGAAGCTGGCAGCTACTAACTGGACAGTGAAGTAAATCTACGCATGCAACCACCGTAAGCACCTGTTACATGACTGCATGCTGACAAATTCATGTAGCTGCTCTGCTAGATAGAACCAAAAGTACATAAAGCTGTGAACAAAGAGGCTCCAAATGCCAGCGAGGTAATTTTGAACTTCAGCAACCCACACATTAGGCAACATGACGTCAGCAGACAGCATGCTTATATTCACTTTGTCTGAATAGAAGAGCTGTAACTCTCGCTTATAACTCGCAATTATTCAACAAGTGCATTTTTTAAATGCCATAAATGCCTTTTTTCAAGGACTTGCAGAACTTTGAAAAGACAAAATCCAACTTCTCTTATAACTGTTCCAGATGTTGACATTTCTTAGAGGAGGGAACATCATATTGTCTTATCTTTTTCAGCTCATACAGCACCTCAAGACAGATTGCATCAGAGCCTCCATATTAGCAGGGAGAACAATAGTGTATAGGGGAGGGTGGGATGGTAATGAGTTCTGGATCACCGACCACATAAACAATACCCTTAACAGATGGGCGCCAACAAGTACCAGCTGCGGAGGCAGTGGAGTGAGGAAGAGACTTGTCGTCGGAGAGGACTAAATAAAACCCACTTCTGTAGGGTTTGGTCTTGCTGGCGGCGGTGACACCCTTCGAGGGACGGCAACCTGTGGCCGCCGGCGCAGGGGGCGGCAGGTGGAACGAGGATGACGGCAGACAGCGCCGTGCCCCCACGAGGACGGTGGCGCTTTGATCCGATGCATGATTCATCACAGGCTGACTTGACCAAGGACGGCCAAGGAGCTTCCACTCGACAAACTTTTCATCACATTTCTTAGAAGTATCTGCTTGATTTATACCTGCGTACTAAAGGTGGTGGATTTATGGGGATTTCTCAGGGAAGGGTTATTTGAATGTGTTAAGAGGGTAATAAGGTGTCACTGATTTTGTCAACATTATAGGCCACACACCCATAGCTCTCAAGTTAAAGGGGACATAGTATGACAAACTTTGCAGTGCTTGTGCTCATACATTTGGGTATCTGGAGTGCCTACAAACTGTGAACTAAGACAACCCAGTCAATTTTTTTGGGCTAAGTAGATCAGAAAACATGTGATTCAACAAGCCAATCAGATTTGGCTCCCCTTCCTATGTCACATGCAGGCTCATTAGCATAAATCACTCCTCATCTGAGTATCTGCACCCAATTCGACTGTTGTTGGACCATTAAATAGGCGTTATCTGTTGCTATAAGCCTCATATATGTGGGTCAGTAGGAGCCTTCTACACCTACTATGTTGCAAAAGTGGAAGCGAAACTTAAAAGCAACACGTTCTCACACGTAAAACTGAATGAAATGTAAATTTTTTTTTTTTATTATTTTACATTGATTTAACAGGATCAATACACTATTTTTCTTGAGTGTTTTTCACGTAAATTTATGACCTTAATCTCAATTATATAAAATTTTTCTTGTAAATTTACGACTTTAATCTCAGAAATTCTTGATTTTCGATTTCAATTTTTTTTTGTTACCTATAATGGCCCTTACACTGCGTCGTACATGTGTCTATCTCTCTGTGTCTATCTATTTAACAATAAATAAATTGCTTATAAAAGTGGCTGAGAGATCTCATAATTAAGTCCGTACACCACCATCTTAAATAATTAATTAATTGAATAATTAACCTCTACTAAATTCTCCATTGAATTATTTACATAAGGCAGTGGTCCTGCTCCAGTCTGGATGGACAAGCTGGAGCTTTAGCAGTTTGAATGCATGCTGGGTGAACAAGACCCCCTCACATGCTCACACACACTAACACACACCTCCTCAGCTTCTCCATTGGAGCTGGTCAGCAGCCAAAAGCTGTAGGTGGACGCTGCAGCTTCCCGATGCGAGATTGTGAAGCGATCCAACACTCTCTCCCTCCTCGCTCATCACACACACACACACACAGAAGTACCTTTTTCATTACCTATTTTAATAACTGTCACCCTGATAATGTAAACACAATTAAAAGTCTTTGCAAATTCAATTAATGCTCTCTGTTGCTGTGTGTTTTTCTGTGGAAATATGGCTCGCCCCAGCACCGAATGGATTTTATTCAAACAATTTGTTTCAGTTAGATTTATTTGCTGGATTATAACAGAGGCTATTCTCACCAAAAATGCTGCAAGTGCTCGCACTAATAATTAAAATATAACGCTGGGATTTGAATCTTATAAAATCAACGTACTGCAGCGCAAACTAGATCATCTGTTTAATAAAACAGTCATTATTCGAAGTAGTGGGGCAGCATAGATTCATTTTGTGATTAAAAATACCAAATTTGGTACCTATATAGCTTAATATATTTAGAATAAATCTAGATATTGGGTCATTGCAGATTGGCATTCTGATGATACCTTCCAAACGGTATAGGTGGTTACTGGCATAGAACACTTTGGCCACAAGCAAACTGCTGTTTCATTGTTTTCAGCACCACAAATATGATTTAAATACAAGTTAAAGGGAAAAATCTGTTTTATTATGATGTCAGGTAATAATAATTGAACCCCCTGCAACCAGGGCGAGGCTGCCACACTTGGGTTAAGGTTCCGAATGGCGTGCAAGGCCTGGTGACATCAGACGGGGATCTCAGGTGACCTTTGACCGCCAAATTCTAATCAGTTCATCCTCGAGTCCAAAGAGCCAAATTTGAAGAAATTCCCTCTAGGCGTTCCTGAGGCATAAAAACGTTCATCCATTTGACAAAATAATGCAACGAGAACTGTTTTTACTGATTTATGGCTCTATGTAACCAAATTATAATATGATGAAATGACCAATTACTTTGTAAAAGTCCATAGTATTGTGGGGGAGCATTTAATTTGGTTCTCAGGGTTACTAGGATCTAGATTATTGTATGTGTCCAATGGGGTATCTGTTCAAAATGTACCTTAAAGGGAGATTTATCAAGTATTTAATTCTCTTATCAACATGGGAGTGGACAAATATGCTGCCTTATGGAAATATATGTATATATTTATTATTGTATATTAATTAACAACACAAAATAATGACAGATAATGTCCAGAAACCCTCACAGGTACTGCATTTAGCATAACAAATATGCTCAAATCATAACATGGCAAACTGCAGCCCAACAGGCAACAACAGCTGTCAGTGTGTCAGTGTGCTGACTTGACTATGACTTGCCCTAAACTTCATGTGATTATCATAAAGTGGACATGTCTGTAAAGGGGAGACTCGTGGGTACCCATAGAACCCATTTACATTCACATATCTGGAGGTCAGAGGTCAAGGGACCGCTTTGAAAATGGCCATGACAGTTTTTCATCGCCAAAATTTAATCACACAGTGAACAATTGTTATGATGTGTCGAGCTACGCCGCACCACTAAAGCTGATTATTTCCTTGCTTCGTTCCTTTGCTGCACTCTCACCCAGGTGCTGAGAAGTGTGAATTGTTTCAGATCCAGAGGGGGTCACAGGCTGAAATCTGCCAAGTCACACCCAGCTGCAAACACACAAACACACAAATTGCACACTTTAAGTGTTTCACAACCTTTTTTGTTTCTGTCCAAAATGCTTCATCTCGCAGGTGGGCACAGGCACAGATAACAAAGCGGCAACATATCAAAACAAGGCTGTGCCCTGGCGGCTTGTGTTTTCTGCACAGGCTTTTTTCTTCGGGGCGTTTAAAAGCCAGTGGGTATTATTTTTAATGATTGTTTATTGAGGCTAATCTGCCACCTTAATCAAAGGGACCTTTGCAATCTGTGCGTCTGGGACTTTTTTTTCTCCCTGTTTATGCTGCTGGCTGTTTATGTCGTGCCTAAAGAGCATATATCAGCCAAATGCATTTTCAATCACGCACAGGCTGGATCGGCATAATTATGCAGAGAGTCCAAATGTTTCGCACTCGGCTTGTCTGAAGGTCACCGCGAGGACTGAGATAATGGGACACGATAAAGCAAAGACCACATCTTTAGATACTAAATGATTCACAGCGGTGACAAAAAAGGTGAGACGGAGTCGGTTTTTCACTCGGATGGATTTGAAAAAAAGACGTCGCGAAATTGTGAGGTTTCTTTTTGCTTTGTGAAAACAAGTGAATCATGAGGCGAACTATCATTTATTTGAGAGCCTCAGGGTGACTCATGAATACATTGTTGCAGTGCAGGAGGACACATTGCACTGCTTTTGTACAGTAATTGGTATGCTGTGAGTTTGCCACTGTGTGAAAATGTAGAAGGTAAAGAAGTTCAATAGATGCCAGCATAATGGGGGAAATGAGTCGTCATGTAAAATTGCAGATTTTATAATTAAAGGGGACATATCATGCTCATTTTCAGGTTCATACTTGTATTTGGGGTTTCTACTAGAACACGTTTACACGCTTTAATGTTAAAATATACCTGTATTCACCCTCTGTCAGAAACGCTCCGTTTTAGCGCCTTTAAAGCCTTTAAAAACTGACATCCCGCAGGTGGTTTCTGGTAAATTTGCCACTATAGTCTTACAGAATATCAGTTTTTTTTCTAGTAGATTTATGACATTATAATCTCACAATTTATTTATTTATTTTTTTAGTAAATTTTCCAATTTTAATCTTCAAGAACATCAGAGTTTTTCTCGTAAATTTATGACATTGTAATCTCACAAATTTGTGTTGTTTTTGTCTGGTAAATTTGCTACTTTAATCTTAGAGAATATCATTTGTTTTTCTCTTAAATTTATGACATATTCTTGCAAATTTTTATTTTTTCTTCTGGTAAATTTGACACTTTAATCTTAGAGGATATCAGAGATTTTTTTCGTAGATTTTACATTATAATCTCAAAAATGTTATGTTTTTTTTCTGGTAAATTTGCAACTTAAATCTAAGAGAATACCAGAGTTTTTTCTCGTAAATTTACTACTTTAATCTTGGAATATTACTCCCCTCCCCTGGCTTCATAATTATTTATTTTTTAACTACAATGGTCCTAATACGCTGTTGTACACAAGATTCACTTTTCATCTGTTTCTTCATGTGTGTTCTAATATGTAGGAAAGCCATTAATGGACCCTTTACATCCAGCTAAGGGAGCACAACTGCAATATGCTGGCTGTATTTTCTCCTAAAGCAACCGACTCTCTGCTTAAAATCTGATCTGACAACTGAAAATGGATTCTCCAGGGTGGTCAGCGGCCCCCTGCATCCACCATGCATTAACGCTGCAGATAAATAGTAACAAACTGTCTGAACAAACTTGCAATAGGTCTTCCCTCCATTTGTAACTTCTAACAGCTGAGCAATATTTTGATTCTGCTCCGGGGGAATGCAGCCAAGATGCAGCAGTAGTTCAGCAAGCAGGCAGTAAAAAAAGTGGAGATGCCATATCAGTACACACACACATTCGAACACCTGCAGTGAATGTGTTGCCTTAATGTCTTGTGTTGTCAGCCACAGGAATCCAACATACTAACTCAGTGGAATTCAGCCAGCATCCTCTCAATGTCAAATTCTCTTTAAAGCTACAACATGCCCCGAATATTTTAACATTGGCCCTGAATTTATTTTTTCAGGGTAAAATATCTGCCAGTTTTCCCCCAACATTTCTGTCCCCACTCGCCCTCGCCCTCGCCCTCGCCCTCGCCCTCGCCCTCGCCCTCGCCATCCCTTCTCCAATGTGAGCTCTGTCTGCGGAGATTTGCGCTGCTCACGATTGCGTTTGATTTAGTGGCCAGCACAGCCTGGTCATTTCACCTGAGCCAGCGTTTTAATCCGGTTTTGGGTGAATTAAGGTACAGATCAGGGGTGCAAATTGAGCCTGTCTACGCTTGGTGTGTTTGGTTTCTGCCAATCTCTGTGGTGTAGCGTAGTTGGAGTACAACTAACTGGTCAGTGTTGGTTCTGGGTCAAAGGACGGCTCGTATACAGCCAGAAAACACAATGGGCCTCATGCTGGAAGCGAGATAAGGACAAATCTCTGACAAAATATTTGTTCATATCCACAATTTGTTCTTATTTTGTTAATACTTATAATATCTGTCCTTATATAGTGTTTAAGGGGCATTACCTATATGCTAATATCTGTCCTTATATAGTGTTTAGGGGGTATTATGATAATATCTGTCCTTATATAGTGTTTAAGGGGTATTATGATAATATCTGTCCTTATATAGTGTTTAAGGGGCATTATATGCTAATATCTGTCCTTATATAGTGTTTAAGGGGCATTATATGCTAATATCTTTCCTTATATAGTGTTTAAGGGGCATTACCTATGCTAATATCTGTCCTTAATAAAATAACATTGCTTCACGTCTCAATCAATGTATATATATATTATTTTAGTTTCCTTTATATGTCTGTTAAACAACAGTAACTTAATCTGTGCTTCGCTATATTTTAAGAGTTCATGCACCCACCTCCACAGCCGTTCAATGTGACATCTGAAAACAATGCAACGCTGATTAGATGTAATGGTCGATAAGGAGAATTTAAAAAGGAAATAGAGGGCAAAGAATGTTAAAGGAAAATGTTTGATATTAAAAATTTAACTTAAAAAATAATGCTCCCACTTATATTCCATCTTTGGTATCCCATTGAGCCTCCATATCGGCAGGTTGGTAAACACAAAAAGTGCTGTGTACAGTTATCGACATTGTGGCTTTATGATTTTGAGGTAATACATTTATAGCAGCTTTCAGACAGCTACCGCTCAATACCATTTGGAGTGCGTAAAGTGGCCAATTGCAGCTTTAAAACTGCAAATATTTGTTGAAGGGGGTCAACCAAGCTCCCAAATACCCTCTAAGCTGCTTTCCAAGAGCATTTCAGGTCACAGAGTCATTTGACCAGATCGGCTTAAGCCAATTTACTGTATGTCCACAGAAGAGCGCGACAAAACCTGGATAAAGACTGTCTTTATGTTCAGGGGGGAAGGATTGTCTAGTCAGCATTAAGATCAAGATAAAGACAATGGCTGAGGATGGAGCGCTGAATAATTTATTTGATGCATATAGACACACTAAAATAGCATGAGGGCTTTTTGACCTACCTTACATCTTGTTTCTTTTTCAAATTGAACTCACTTTCTTCTACAAATTTAAAGTAAAGTAATATGTTGATATTTCAATTATTACTTCTTTTACTTTACTTTTATTACATAACTTACATACTTTAGAAACACCTGTTATGTATCAAGCGTATGTATTTTTCCTAACAAATGTACTTATTTCTACCCAAACCATGATCTTCTCCTGAAAATGAATGAATGTACTTTGGAAGTTTATTTTGAAAAGACACTTTATGCATGTAACGAGCGAGAACCGTAAGTTTTCCTGTGAACATGGTATCTTATTTTGAAAATAAACTGCATGTAAAGAGCGGAAACTGACACAATGTCCCTGGCACGTCCAAAACTGACGCTAGAGGGGTACCTAGAGCTTCAGTTGACTTATTTTACCTTACTGATGTGCCGGTTACGTAAGAAGCATACTTATTGTACGTTCTTATTTTAACCTAAACCACAACATATTCCTAACCCTAACCAAGTAGTTTTCTTGCCTAAAACTAACCAAGTATTTTTGTTACGTAAGCAAACCTAAAAACGAACTAAACCTACGTTGGAAGTTTATTTTGAAAAGACATTATATTCTTGTAAAGAGCGGAAACTGTCTGTTTATTTTGAAAAACCACTGTATGTATGTATGTATGTAATGAGTGAAAGCTCTACAATTCCTGTGAAATCTGAAGTTTATTTTGAAAATACACAACGCGTGTACCAAGCAGAAACTGTCCAAAACTGACAAGCATCATAGTTTGAAGCGTAGGGACACAGACCAATCTTTGGTCGCAAAAAAAACTGCAAAAAAACGCAAAAAACTTCAAGATTTCAAATATAAAAGCAGATATATGTACAACAATTTGACTAAAAATGAATACTCTGGTTCCTCAGAATGTTTTGAATCATTTTGAAACAACTATGTGGGTACACAGTGTTCAGGTTTGTCTGCACATTTCAACACTGGCAGGATCATTTCACTGATTAGTCCCTTCTCTCTGGCTCAAGGCGTGCTAAATGGCACATAGTTTGACAGCATGACTTTGGGTTTCAACTCTGTAATGAAACAGCTTGCTTGCTTTTAAAGCCAAATCATCAGTTGTCAGTACGTTAAGGAGTGCACCTGCTTTACAGTCTCCGGACTCAGCGGTTCCCGTTTTTGTACAGAAATCTCCCTCTGGAGTGAACCCTTTAATTTGTTTCTCTAATGCATGCACTTTGTGAACGCAGCCTTTTGTGTTTTTTCATAGCCAAGGTCACATTTCATTGCCAAATGTTCAGCTGAAAATGTGCTTTGCCTTTATCATTCTGGCTAAACTGCAGCACCATTCCAGCGCAATTATAGTTCTTCCACTTTGGAAGATGCGAGGCGTGATTGTAATAATCACAATACTTGCAGAATTTGTGGCTCTGCATTCAGATAGTTCCATTAGTTGTGATTATGTTCGAAGTTGATTCACTGATTGGAATTAGGGGACAATACATTTATGAAAAATATATAATAAAACATGCAGTTTTGTTTGCTCTTGCTTTCAGGATAAAAGATGTTTTAAAAATAGCCCCGTTTTTAGCAGGTTTAGACAGTGGCTACTTTCAATCCTGACTGTTGCCCCGGTTGCACAAATGTTCAAACAGTGTCTCCTCTCCATTTAAACCCATATGGGATTAAAGTAAAAGGGATTCACTCCTCTGACTATTCCTCTAATCTCCTTAACAATGTGTTGCTCCCCTCTTTCTCTGCAGCTGCTGAAATTCCACCAAGCTTGATGATTCAACCGCTGCGCCTTTACCCCCCCTCTCTCTCTCTTTCTCCCTTTCCTGCATTATATCCTTTTAGGCAAATGCTTCTGTATCTATGACGGAGTATTAGGGCCACATTGAGGAAATAATAAATAAATCTGAGATTTTGAGAATATAGTCATAGGTTTATGAGAATAAAGTCATAGGTTTACGAGAAAATAAGTCGTAATATTATGAAAATAAAGTCAGAATATTATGAGAAAAAAAATCTTAATATTATGAGAATAAAGTCAGAATATTATGAGAAAAATAGTCATAATTTTAGGAGAATAAAACCATAAGTTTACGAGAAAAAAGTCCTAATATGAGAATAAAGCCATAAGTTTACGAGAAAAAAGTCGTAATATTATGAGAATAAAGTCAGTAGTTTACGAGAAAAAAAGTTGCAATATTATCAGAATAAATTCCCAAGTTTACGAAAAATAAGTCGTAATATTATGAGAATAAAGTCAGTAGTTTACGAGAAAAAAAGTTGCAATATTATCAGAATAAATTCCCAAGTTTACGAGAAAAAAGTCGTAATATTATGAATATAAAGTCATAAGTTTACAAGAAAAAAGTCGTAATATTATGAGATTGAAGTCATAAATTTACGAGAAAAAAATTTGTAATGTAATGAGAATAAAGTCAAAAGTTTACGTGAAAAAAGTCAAAGTATTATGAGAATGAAGTCATAATATTATAAAGTAGTAATTTTAAGTTTTATTTTAGAGGGGAAATAAAGCAGCACTACACCTTTTAGGCTTGACAAAGTGTGTCTATTTTGTAATTTCTTTTTCCTGTTAGGAGCCTATACAACACAGACACATAGTTTATGCCATGCTTGAAGTACTTTATTGGTATAATCTTTAAGACAACAGGTAAACAGATCACCTCAAACTCTCTGGTCCTTTATCTTCTCATCTGTAAATGGAATGTACCAACTGCTCAGGTAACCACAGGGGGAGCCAGACATATACGGTATCAATCAATACAAAAAATAACAAACATTTTTTGGAGATTTCTTAGTTACTACACAGTTACTACAGTTTTATATGTGCACAAATACAGTATACACACACATGAGAACTTTAACAGTCATTTACTTCAGAACATCTTCACCCAGTCTCCCCCTCAGCTGAGCAGTTCCTAATTGCTGAGAGGACCTAATGATGCACACCTGGTGTCACTTTCCCTGATTGAGCATGTGGCAAACTGCAACAGCAAAACAACAGAATCCTAGTTAATAGTTTATATTACAGTATTAAAGGGATAGTCTGCAGATTTGTTGTTCTACTTCATCCAGTGACATGAAAGTGACGTCGTCGTAGACGCGGGAGAACTACAGTGCCGCTCAAAAACTCGGATATTCAGCCGTAGACAAGCAGGACGATTATGGGACGATTGAGTTTCCGATTGTCGGACCAGTGGAAAGACTAACCAAGATGGCTGTGGTGAGTTTTATTTAAATGTTTGAATGAAGTTGTGTGTTTTACGATGAGTTAACAAGCTAATTAAGCTAGTTCAGTTAAGATATTGGTTGTATTTTCTGTTGGAATATTTCCTTCATTGACAATTTGTGAGTTTATTTTGTTTATTTATCAAACGTAGTGAACACGCTGCTCACACGCAATGCATCCTGGTACATGTAGGCACAGCCGGGGAGCAGGAGAAGCTTTCTCGGTCAATGTAGCACAGAATATCTTTGATAGCACGAACTGGGGAATTTATTTGGACTACATTTACCATCAGCACTGATTGGACATCCACGTAGAAGGTGGTGAAGTTTCCCCTTTAAGCCCTTTTTGCACAGTATTACCTGGACACTAGCAATTATTACATAGTCAGTAAATTTGAGTAAAATACGGACTTCGCTTGGCTATGACAACTTTCTCTTTAATGAAATATCAATATTTCTTCTTCTTCTTCTTATATAATTCTCATAAAGATAACTTGGATGTATACTTTCAATACGCTCCTTGCATTTTAATGTCCCCGATTCTCTGAATTTTACTACCAAGCTAACGTAAAAAAAAAAAGCGGCAAAAGGGGGCAGATCAAAACGAGAATTCGTACTAAAATATTGCCACATTTCCCATCATGCCTCGCGCTGGACTGAGTTTAGGTTTGCTGTTTTTATGTTCCAAAAATGTTCCTTTTTGTAAGTGTCTGTCTGTTCAACATGTTAGTTTGGTCATTTTTGTTATTTTTTGTGCTGGTTTATATTTCTAACCTTCGGTGAGGTGTTACATATCTTGCCCTGAACTTACGGCCGCTCAGCTCATGACTGCGAGTGACCGAGCTTTCATTTGGCGTGATATTTATGAGTTGATATCACCACCTCCTTTGACCCAGGACCCGGGGCAACTGACCCCTCGCTGTCGGCGGCTGTGCAGCAGCACCACTGATGTGTTTCTTCCGTCGTGAATTTAAGGTAGACTCCGTCCGTGATCATAGAACTAGAGTTACAACGCAGTACCGTCACATTTAATTGTGTTCAGCACGCGTCGCTCTAATCGAGAATCAAAGTCTTTGTTACCATCTAAGAAATATTAAAACACAGACTGCAGATTTAACTACCAGCTGGCTAGATCTTAAAAAGGCTTCCAAGACTTTTTCTTTGTCTTCATTCCCCCTTTCATAAGAAAAAGAAAATCTCTCTGATGTGGTATGATTACAGTAATAGCCACATTTCACCAGGAGATTATGTAAATTTAATAGCTGGACTAAGTCCCAGCCTGCCGTATTAATGTGGATGACTGTGGTTAAATTGTGAGCCCAAAAAGAAATCTGTCTCACACATAACCCAGTCTAAACAGCCTTTGATATTGAATTAATTTTCACTCATTTTCATTTGAAAACTTTAATATACGCAGGATTTTTCTAAAACAACAGAGGTTTGTTGATTTACCCTCTGAGATCCCGACCAACTTTACTGTCTTTCAGAGGCTGTAGCCGGGTTTAGAGCTTTAGATATCAAAGAAAACCTAAAGAATCCGTTGGTGCCAACCATGTCATGCTATCTCATCAGGAAGGAGGTTAAATAACGCTCCAAAGTTGGGCTAAATTTTTGGCGAGGAAAAACTGGCATGGCCATTTTCCCCTTGACCTCTGACCTCAAGATATGTGAATGAAAATGGGTTCTATGGGTACCCACGAGTCTCCCCTTTACAGACATGCCCACTTTTTGATATTCACATGCAATTTTGGAATTACATAAATTGGGAAAGACTGGAAACATGAGACTCTTGTGGATCCAATGAGCCCAACTGTATTCATGTGTGATGATGTTAGTCCCCATAGGAGACATTTCATTGTAGTGAGACCATTTTTTTAAACTTGACCTCACTGTATAAAATGACCTGTGGTGACGTCTAGGATAATCACAGCCTCATGAAACTTTACAGCCACAAACTACAGACCTTGAGCATTCAGAGGATGGATGGCTTTCCTAGCTAGATTGACAATGAGGGGGTTTCTGAGCAGTTTACACAACAGAAGAGCTCGCCATCCATTCGCCGAAAAAGGAAATTCTTGCCGAAATCTCCAAATGTCAAAAGTTTTTGAAACCAAATCACAGCATGGCTTTTTCTATAGTGTTCCTCAAGGTCTTGGTGTCTTAATGTGGTGTTTTGGAAAAATTATTGATAATTTTCATCAATTCTTGATTGGTAAAAAATGGGTAAATTCAGCATCAAATCTTTGTAACAATTGGTATCAACCCAAAAAATGGCTTTTACAATTAATTTATTATTTAATTAATGTTTTTTTATGATTCGGAACGAGTTGACACACAGCTGCATCTCATATTAATCTTCAGGTTCCCAACTTTCAGATGATGTACACCACTTCTATGTGACATTACTGCTGACCTGCTATCTCCCCCTAAAGACCCCCTGTAAAAAGAGGTATCACAGGGTTGATCATAAATGCATCACCAAATAGGACAATCATTTGTACAACAACTGAAGGCTACTTTGTACTCACATTAGGTTCTGCCTTTTATTATTCTGCTTATGGAGGCAATGATTGATGCCTGAGGCACGTCAGCTGTTTGATACCGAATATTTATTTCCAAGGAGTACAATATAGCATGATCATGATTTATTATTTTATAGGCGAAACCTCCATCTGGCAGAATGTAGCTGGCACTGGTAATCACGGCTAATATCGCCGCGTTGAGTGGCTTTGCGTTGTGTTTTACAACGACAGCCCGATTCCAGCAGGTTGATTACTGAAGACGGTGCCTTTTTTTGATTTCGAGTCCCATCATATTTGCTTCTGAAGTACCTATTTCTAGCAGGGAAATATTGATTGTTTACAAAACCACATGGCTGCAAGAAGCAGCACCTCTCGAATCCTTAATTAGACATAGAAACCTGGATACTCGAGGAATGTTTCAGCCCTTTGAAGTCAAACCACTCTGGGATAGGAAAAAATAAATAATGAAATATTAAAAAGAGCAAAAAAAATGGAGTGCTTCTCGGAGGAATATAATACTTCAAGAGCACACGTTCCTCTCACTCTCCCATGTTCTCATAAGCCGCGGGGGGACGCGCTTAACAGTATATAATTACTTCAACCTGCAGCTGTGCAATACCGTCTGAAAGGTAAACTTAGCAGACATTCCCTGCGAGAGGCCATCGTACTTTTGTTCTTTGAAAAGCAGCAGCTCTTTGATGGCGGGAACGCCGTCATCTCCGCTGCAGGTACCCTGTTTTAGAAACTTCCTATCAATCAAATGGAAACACATGAAAGTTTATCTTGAGGCGAAGCCAATGGGAATGTATGTATGTGGTTAAGTACAAAATTAGTATGGAATAATTGGACTCGTACAGGCGAGGAAAATCTTTTTTTACTAGAATATACTCCATTTTCAAGTCGTTGCTTTTATACGTGGAACTTATGAGCTAGTTAAAATTTTAAAACATAACACTGCACGGCACACTTAATCTCCGAGGAGCCCTTCCTTGGGTTTAGGAGCCCGTTGTACATGTGGATCTGGTGATGCAGCATTAAATTCATTGGCATTCTTAGTGGGAATAGTGGTGGTGGTGGCTCTTGTCAGCACTCGTCTTCTCCTCTGGGGACTCTGTCTTCGGCCTTCTGATCGCGACTTCTCCTATGTACCGTTTCTGCGACAACAACACTTTATTTTTCTCATTCTGTGCATGCCTCGGAGACCGACGGATGCCCGCCGGCCACTTCATACTCAGTCTCGACAAGACTGAGCTGCTCTCTTTTTGTCCAAGAAGTCCCTGACCTCTATAGGTCTTCTGCGTCACGGTGTACCAGAACATAGCACCAGAAATAAAGGTGTGACGCTGAAGGACAAATAGTTCTGCGAGGAAAGTATTGATCTTGCTCGGGGTTAGGAGAGGAAGCGCTGGGATTAGGGTCAGCCGAAATATGAAAAACACGAGGAAGTAATCATACACTTTTTACATGGCAAACTCTGAAGCTCACATTTATTTAAATGGATCTTATTGGGATCTCCATCACATCAAAATGACCATTTTGACGTCAATATGTTCAAGTTAAAGACTTGAAACTGAAATGTTTAGTTTGAGATTAGAGATGGTTTGTGGTCAGAATTCAGGCTGAATATCTATTATCTTCCTGCTCCTCTAGCCACTCCTAGCTCGCCTTCACCATCCCCAAATTGCTCCTTCCACTCCTCCAGGCCGCCCCAGTCTGATTGTATCAAACTCAGCCCTCTGAATCTGCGCTGGCATGCCACGTCCAAGAGATCCACACCCCCCTTGGTCCTGTTTTTGCCCACCAGTGCATCCTCTGCCACTCCGGGACACTTAGCGCTCCCTCTCTCTATGCTGACCTGTTCATCGAGCCAATCAGTCTCGACCCGCTTGTCTCTCCGGGCTTTCCAGCCGCGGAATGACCCTCAAGACTTCAGTCAGCAGAGTCACTCACTTTTCAACTTCTCCTCGCCGAATCGCTCTCCCCTCTCTCCTCTCCACACTCTAATTGCTCTCAAAAAGTGTCTCCTCTCTCCCTCCTTAGCTCGTTAAAGTTCATCTCCCACCACTTCGCACCTAAATCACAATTCTGTGGTTGCATGACTGTTGTCAGGACGGCGTGGCTGAGCCCTGTGCTACCTTATTAATGGGTGTGTAATTTAGGTGAAGTGAGAGATTGTCTTAATTGCATTGTTGAATTTACTAAAAGTCAGTCTTGTTTGGTTGTGAGGAGTCAGGGCTGTCTACAGAAGCTATGAATATGTTTTACATGCATTCTGAAGCTTTACAACTGTTGTAATAATTAGATTTGCATATAACTTTATTTCAAACTTTACTTATAACAGCAACATTACAGATTTTTTTTTTCATCCCCGCCAATGATTTTTTTTTTTTTTTATTGCCGCAAAGACAAAACATCAGTGACTTTACAAGTAGTACAACAATGATAGGAACTGGGGAAAATACACACAAAAAAAATAAGAAAATAAGGTGGTGCTCAGAACTTGACATGAGGTATAACATCCCCCCAAAAATAAATAAATAAATAAATAATAAAATAAATAATAAAATGAATAATAGTCTTAAAAACTTTAGTAATAACCTCTTAAATATATTTAAAATATATAAATAAATATATAATTTCTTTAAATTAAAATACATAAAGTATATAATGATAATGATACATATTATAATAAATAATAGTCATAATAACTCTAGTAATAACCTTAAATAAATTCAAAATATATAAATAAATATATACAAAAAATGAAATTAAAAAAAAATATTTATATAATAATAATAATAATGACAATAGAATAAATAATAGTCATAATAACTCTAGAAATAAACTCTTAAATATATATATAAATAAATATATTGAAATTTAAATAAATAATTTATATAATAATAATAATAATAACTAGGTGGTAATATTGAGGAAGGAATTAAAAATCAATAAATAGTTAGATATTTAGAAGTCAGCTACAGTATTGCAGTATGGAGAGACCTGGCAGGGCTTGAGAACCGTCTACTAAAGGTGTGTGGTGGTGGGGGCAGTGGTGTCACTGGCAGTAAGGGAAGGTTGTTAACGTTCCAGCCTTTTCCTTAAGCTGTACTGAAATGTTGCTGTATTATATTGTTGTTTCTAATGCATGGAAGTCTTTTGAACCCGCCAGGGAATTTTGGGATTGATGTCCAATCCTGTATCAAAGTACGTGCAGAGAAATGTTGCTGCGAAATCCTTTCATTTTCTATGAGTGCGCAATCCTGATCACAGTCGCTGCAATACACCCGGAGCCATTCAGCAGATGCCAAGGTTCGGTGCAAAGTTCCTGTGTCCTGGCAGGTCTTGGTTTTCTTTCTGCTTAAACTTTGAAATGAAACATGTGAAGTTGCACTAATTTCTAAGGCGGTTGCATCATTATTCCGTCACAGAAAATCTGCAGAAGAAAAAAAAAAAAAGGCGTGAACGTGTTACTTCAGGGTTCGCTCTTGAAAAAAGCAGGTATATTGAAAATTGGAAATGGTTGTATTCAATCACACAGGCACATTTGTGAAGCAGAAGTAGGTGGTGTGCAGTGAAAAAGGGGGTCGATGTGCCAGACAGAGAATATAAAGCATTTGTAATCACAGCCTTTATGTGATATGAAAATAATAATAGGCAGAGAGATAATTGCAAGGCCACAGCTTCTGCAGGTAATTGGCTAAAATGTTGAGCTCAATACTCAAATGTATATTTAATAATTAGCACAGCACACAAAATAATAGGGCTGTGGGACAAAAGCACATACACGGGAACAGTGATTGCTGCTCAGACAAAATTAATGCTTATTTTACAAAAAAAAATAAGCCATTAAATGTAAACAGTTTGTTTAATACAGGGCCGGAATAATCTGCTCTGGGGTCCCGTCGAAAAAAAGAGATGTGGGTCCCTAAAAAATAGTCTCACTATATGAAATGGCTACTATGGAGACTAACATCATCACACATGAATACAGTTGGGCTCATTGGATCCATAAGAGTCTCAGCTTTACAGTGATACCCAACTTATGTAATTCCAAGCCTGTTTAGGGACCCCAGTATGCAGAAATATTCAAACACACCATTTTAGAATAGGCGTAAATAATACATTAACACTGCATGTGATTATCATAAAGTGGGCATGTCTGTAAAGGAGATACTCGTGGGAACCCATAGAACCCATTTTAATTCATGCATCCTGAGGTCAGAGGTCAAGGGACATATTACACACGTGCAGCATATTCTTTATGTCCAAAATCAGCTTTTCATGCAGCAAAGGCCCCATTAACGTGCAGTAAAACGGGGACATATTCTCTAAAGCCATCATTGTTTGCTGTAGAGTTGCAGCCAAACACTTGCCCACAACAAAAGTACTATTCAATTACTGTAATGGGAGAAGGGAAGTGTCCGAGCCGCACTCCCACAACAGCCTCTCTATTTATATGCAAGCATTACATAAGTCGTGCACGTGTCGGCCGTGCATAGCAATAGATGGGTTCAGCGTGCACATGGAGATGTTTTTGATGCTGCTGCAGTAGACTGGTGATGCATTTGAGTCCCATTTATATCCCCTTATGTCACTTTAACATTTCAAACATCTCTGAGAGGAGTAAAAACATCGTTACTGAGAATCATTAGTGCAAAAAAAGACCAAAGAGACATTAAAGAATACTTATTTGAATAGAAAAAAGTCATTAATTTTCCAATATGTTATTAATTGCTTTTCTATTTTGTTTAGCAGAACGGACCATAGATCAACGGTCTGGAGCAAAAAGCTTAATTTGGGGAGGAGGGGCATTCAGTCTTATAATTTAATGATTTGCAGGGCTTTTTTGTGAGGCTCGTGCAACATATCTCTTGTGAAATATTAAGCAGAATAGAAAAAATGGCATTGCAACAGTCATTGTTTTTACCACCCGGAAGGACATTGTTAGACAGGAGTCAAAAGCTAATGTGAGCCATTGTGATTGCGGGTGAAAAAGAGAGAAAATATGGCATTTAGCTGGATCTTTGGGGTGGTGGTGGTGGTGGTGGGGGTGGTGTGAGGCGGGGGGGAGTAGCGTTTGAAAAAATACAACAGCTCAACAATATCTCAGCAGCAATAGAACCTCACAAAATGTGCTCGGGGGGTATCAAACGGATGAGGCTGCATTTAATTTTCTTTGAGGTGGCCCCGGCAATAAAGTGTGGCTCGTGGTGATAAGCGGAGAAGAGCTGAAGCACATCATTTCAGTTATGTAAACCATTGGAGGGATACAGTGGGCATTCTCCTACACAGTGTGTGTGCTCTCAGCAGGTGCAGCACATTAAAAAGTTGCTTCTTCTAAGCTATATAAATGATTTCTCTCTCCCAGATAAATACTATTAAAGATCAGCAGAAAGGGGTTGTTAGTGTAATTCTCGTGACATCACACGCGAGACGCCCTCCGTCATCATCATCTAGCATTCCCCGCGTCGAGTCTTCCCCCACCACTGCTTGACCTTGACACTATATAGTAACTAAGCCCTCCCAGAAGTCTGTTTTGTCAGTCACTAGTCATCCTCATCTCCATCCTTAATCTAGAGTAGCAGTTATTCCCTGAATCCTATCACAGCCTTCAACCACAAGCCGCCAGCTCCCAACTCTGAGTCGAGAGGAGACGAGATATTTTCTGACAATGGGAGAAAAAGCAGGAGGAGGGGGGTGCAAGTTGAAAGCTGTCATCCAGCCGTCAGTTCACAAACGTGCGTCCGAGTTTTGTGCCACAGTATCATAGTGATATCATAGTGACTTTCCTTCCTTCCACTTGTGTTTCATAGCATCCTATGTTATTTATTTATTATCATTACTGTGACAGATATGATGTCTTTGTTGTCCCATTAAACGTCATTAGTCCCCTCAATTAAGCGTCCCCGGATGTTTCCGGAGTGGGGAAAAATAACACACGATATTTGCACGATAATAAACAACAAGATGTTTAATTGTGTTAAACCTTAAATGCATAATGATATGTTATTAATTTTCCAGAGCAATTTTGCTAACTGACGAACCGCGTCGGGGAGCGCAGAGGCGTAAAAATGGGTCAGCCGGAGCTGATGTACCGGGGCGTAAAGATTAATCACATTACATTTTAATAAGGTGCTACGTGTTGCTCTTATTTATTCATTTCATTCACTTGAGTGTCTACATATGTGCAGTAAAAAGAATGGCAACACTTTTTGCAGGCTAAAAGGTCTGCAACCGTGCTAGCGGCTCTGTGAGCAGGGCCGTCGCGATGGGGGTGTGAGGCCAAGGCAGTTGTGAATGGAGTTGGATTTCTTGCAGGCTGGTTAAGTTTTGTCCTAATTTCATGTCGGCCGTGGCGCAAAGTCGTATGAAATGTTCATCAATGTAATCCTCGAGGTCTTCCTGATCAAACGGGTGTGATATTTCGTGGGGGAAGTAGTAGTTGTTTGTTTGTAATCTTGCAGCAGGGGGCTGCCATCAGTCCCATGGATATATGAAGAGAACTGGATACAGCATTGTAGGCGAGCTCCTGTTCATTCCCATGAGAGTTGATCAGTGACGCTGCGACAGGTCTTATGGCGGCTTAGCCCCCTCAGTTGTGTTTTTTGTTTAAGCTTTATGTATTTATAGCAAAAGCAACACCATTACTGGCTGAGATACATGTGACTAGTGCTTAGCTGTTGTTTCAGCACCATGGACAGCGCTGTTAGTCGTGTGTAGGCTAGAAGAGTTAAGAACTTCCTTTTGCATGTACTGCATCCAACTACATCTCACTTTCTGGTTGATTATGGATAGTACTGAACCCTTTGTAAGGACATGCATAAATATATTTTTTAATGGGTGGCAATGGGAAATTGTGGCACCACCTATTCCAGTATTTTTCAATACTTTCCACCACTTTGATTTCTCAGGATTTATTTTTTATAAATGACATAATTATGAGACTAGAGCAGTTGAAAGAGTTTCTGTTGCAAGTTGTGCGGGGTCATGTCGTATAACGCCCTTACTAGTGTAGGTGCGCTGTCTCATTCAATACACAGATATTTTCACAACGGTCCGTAGTCCTCGGTCTTCCTGTTTTCCTTTTTTGAATGATGAATACAGACCACCGCCTCCCGCTGGTGTGGAGAGTTATGTCATCTCACGCAGGCGCAGAACGTAGAACGCGCAGTTGGCCGTCAGCTGTAATCATTGTGGTGCGTTCAGGTGCAACCTTTTGGTCAAGACAAAGGCGACATGAGGCGACGCAAAGAGTCGGCCTTCGTCGTTTCTAGTTCTCTGATGTCGGTTTGGTGTGTCTGGGCCTTAAGTCGTCGCAGATTGAAATTTAAATTTTGACCCGATGATGTCACTACATGATCACCATAGTGATTAGAATTCATCCTGAATGGAGCATGAATGCGTGTTTAAAATTTCACAGCAATCCATCCAATAGTTTTTTAAATGTTTTGCTAAAAGCTGAACAACAGGAAGCCACTAGCACAGCAAGCTAAAAAGTAAAAATAAAGTGCACGTTTCTGGAACCACTTTGTCATCGATAAAGATATATGGTGTCAGTGCTCAGCGAGGTCTTAAATGCATGCGGTCATTTTCCTCCAAACTGATAAAGGTCAAGATTTCGATTCTCTCCAGGAGCCATTAGGTAATTCAACACCAATATTCTGCAAAGTGCACCATCCTGTGATGTGTAGACTGCAGCGAACGCCGGTCCCCAGTCAACAGCATTAGAAATTATGTAGCGTGATGGATTAAAATGGTGGAGGCTCTTGCAAAGTCTTCGGCCGATCATATCTGGCCTCGCCTCTTATGGAACGGCGCCAGTATCTCGCCTCCACAGTGGAAGGGGAATTTTAAGCAAGATGGATTTTCATGTATTTTATTCCTTTGAAGGTTCCAGGAGGTTGAAGCAGAGCTACATGCGCACACACTCGGTGAACACACACACACACGGTGCTTTTTTACAGGCGGAGTATTTCAGGTTCTGAGTTGATGAACAACTCGAGGCAGAGGACCGACTGTATTTAATTGGTTTGTGAGACTTCCCAAGCTCGGAGATTAATTAAAAATGAAAGAATGTGATGTGAAAGAGCAAGGATAAAAATTTTTTTTTAAAAAAACAACTGAGTTTTGGCATCCATAATCCCAAGATATGAACCATTATATTTTCTTATGCACCCACTGTGACATCGCAGTGCCAAAGCAGGTCTTTTTTCTCATTGTCTTCTGCCTTTTTAACTCATTTTTCACAGAGGTAGACGCTTATGCAATATTCATCTCGCTTGTTAGTGTGTTTTTTCATCCAGCAGCTGCTACAAATTCTATCAATAAATGCAATACATCTAAAATGCAAGTACTGTAAATGAGTGCGTTGCGTAAGCCGGGTTGACCCTCGAAGCTGTTTCTTTCAGTTCCGCTTCCACTCTCTGATTTCAGATGGGTTCATATACAAGTTCACACCTCAGCATCTCAGGCAGAGGTGCAACTTCTAGTGGACATTTCTGTCCTCACGACAACACAGTGTGTCATTTTTATCTTGATAGAGGAAGGACGGATTGGGACACATTTCAGCCGACATGATATGGCGAGGTGTAAAAGCTTGTGTAAAGTCTAGCGATATACTATATTGTTGCGAACAAAACCCATGAAAAGAGCAAAAACCAACAAGGAACTGATATAACTTGGACCCAAAGCCTGATATAGCTTCCTCCTCTGGGCCATAGAGCTTCGTTGTTGCCCAAAAAACTACTAAAAAACACATCAATGAGCCACACGGCAACACTGGGTGACATGTTCATAAATTCATACATGGGGGCTGTAGTTTATTTTCAGCCAATCCCACACACTCCGTCCTGCTGCCACTTAGTAAATACCCCCACATGCACCCAAAATGTGTTAATCCACACATAAAAATAGTCCCCAACATGTGCACTATTTACTCTTGTTTGGGTAATTTTTGGTGAAAACTACAGTACCCACCTGTTTTATGAAATTATGTTACACTTTCTTTGAAATATATATTTGTAATGTATAATTATTTATTATTTGTATTTACTTCTTCAGAAGAAATCAATGGGCTTGGGACTGAGTGCAAGAGATGGGCTAATGCATTGTTGGTTTTGGTCTTTTCATGGCGTTTAAACACAGGAGTGCGCTCTTGGATGCCTCTATGGTAGATACAAAACTGATAGTGCCCTCTAGGGTGCCCTTCCAGTGGAGAAAACGTGATGCAGAACCACTCGAGGGTGCCCTTACAGTGGAGAAAAAGGTGATGCAGAGCCCTTTAAGGTGCCCTTCTAGTGGAGAAACAGCGATGCAGAGCCCTTTAAGGTGCCCTTCTAGTGGAGAAAACGGGATGCAGAGCCCTCTGGGGTGCCCTTCCAGTGGAGAAAACGTGATGCAGAGCCCTCCAAGGTGCCCTTCCAGTGGAGAAAACGTGATGCAGAACCACTCTAGGGTGCTCTTCTAGTGGAGAAAACGCGATGCAGTGCCATGTAGGCTGCCACACATGCTAGTAAACCTTCCGCATGCTTTATTTAGGGGTTAAAAGACTAAATTAGTGCACTATTTATTGCTCTATTGCATGTTTCCCCTGAGACACATCCACTGATTTGCCTCTTCCTCTTTGTCAGTCAAGTTAATGATCCCTTCCTACAGAGACAATTATCCTTACCATCTCTATCACGACCATCTAGTCGGCAAACACAAAGACGTTGGCGTTGTAAATGTTGGCACAACCAACATCACAAGAGACCCAACATGTTTAACTCTGGATGAGGAAACGCGATACAAGTACTATAATATTTTGTATTTCTCCTGCTTAGCCCTGCCCGTCCATTTATATCCATTTCTATCTATCGTGCCAATCTACTGGGCAACCCACCAAGTTAGCGAGCACACCAACACTGGGTTTGCATGCTGGCACGCCACATGATATTTCCTCATCAGTGGTTTAGCATCACCGCGGATGGTTATCTGTCCGCTTACAGGGTACATTTCTACACTGACCTCTCTTGTACTGCACCTGTTTTACTCAGTGAAATGGCCTCTGATAGTGTGTCATTACCTCAAAGTCATCAATGTTATCTTTTTTTCTCTATATTTTCTTAATTCCATAGACCTCCATTAACATGTAATTTCAAGTTTTACCGTGCATGACATAAAGCTGTCAGATGTACTCAATGAAATTAATTACTCAATCAAAACCTAATGATGAAAGCTCATTAATTTCTGAAAAGCAAAAATTCAACTGATTAATTGAGATAGAGCGCTCAAAATAGCATCTTTTTAAAGCAGGTCAGTGCAGATGAGCTTTTTTATTTCTTCATTTTCTTTCTGCTGTCGTATAATTTCTTCCAAAAACCCAACCTCAGAGAAAACCTTTCAGCATTCATGTCAAGCCACATTTTAAGCCCCAACCCATCATTAAAAAATAATAATAGAGCTGAGACCTCAACGCAGCAATTTAGCTTCTTTGTTCCTTTCATTGTAATATTTTTCATTTACATGACACTCTCTCCACATTCCTTTTTTCTCCCCCGACGCCCCTCCTCGTCTCCCCTATTCTCATTCATTTATTGGTTTACTTTAACCACCAGCACCAAACAGATGGGGCGACAGTGACAGCGACACACTGCTCGGGCAGCTGTGCAAGTGTGTAGACAAGAGGTAATGAATAATCAGCCACCAGCCTCCAACTGCTTCATATTAATAGCTAGGTGTTCTAATTACATTTTCACAACTTGTCGGGTCTATATAACCAAATGTGAGTCTGGAGGATAACAGAAGAATCACAGTTGCTTCACTTTCAACGCCAAAGGATTTCAAATGCAGGAACACATTCAAAAAGAAGCTTTGATTTATTGACTTGAATATTCAAACTAATAAACATCAGACATAAATAACACCCTACTAAGAAAAGTAGATTATGCTGCAGCAAAATATGTTTCATTCTGTACTTTTTCCCAGAAGCACAAAAATATAATTACTTGGACGTCCAAGTTAGTCCAAGAGGACTGTGATGTTCTCCAAGGTCGCCGCCGAGCGTTCATTGTTACCGCTTTTGACACGATTGTACTTGACTCCACTTGGCACCGCGTCCAAGGTGCACAACAGTTATTTTTTTAACCTTGATGCATTCTGTCTCTGGAGGGGTTGCCTTGCTTTTCTCCCGCTTGTTCTGTAGCTCTGCTCTGCAAAAAAAACCTAAATGGTGCTTATTGCTCACACTTCCACCTGGCAAAAGCACCGAAAAGCTCAGCAATTCTGGGCCCGGGTGTTGGACGATGCAGCCGTGTGTCAGAGCGATTTATTTTGCGCGAGTGCGGCTTACTTTAATTTGCCATGGAGAAACATTAACAAAACGTGTGCTCGTGTTTGTTTGAGGACTATTCGTCTTTCTAGACAAGATATTTTATCATGTATGACAGGATTATGAGCATAATGTGGGTGATGATGCGCTCGCCTCATTTGCTGCACTGCACTAAAAAACACTTAAAGCAGCAGTAGGTAGAATTAGAGCAAAAATAGTGCATGAAAGTAAACTAAAAAAATCATGTTCCTCTGTGTCCACCGGTGCTCCTAATAGCATCTGCAAGAGTTCACATACTGGAGGAAAACAACCAATCAGAGCTCGGCTCTGAGCAGCTGTCAATCACTCTCAAACTCCGATCCAACGGTCAAACTAGGCAGCGCTGATCAAATGTGAATCAATATTCTGTTACTGTAATGCCTATTTCTGATGTTTCTGAAAACATTTTCCACAAGAAATAGGCATTACAGTAACAAAATATTGATCATATTCGATCAGCGCTGCCTAGTTTAACCGTTTGATCAGAGTTCACGAGTGATTGACAGCTTCCTCCGTGGAATAAACAGCCAATAGGAACGCTCTCTCTCTCTGAAATGACCTGTTTTAAAGCCTGAAAACAGAGCCGTGAGGAGGTGCAGAAGTCTAGTTCGCTCTCAGAACACTTGAATTACAGTATGCTGAAAGGTTATTATGGATTTTTTGCCCAATTTGCTTTAAAAATGACTTCCTATTGCATGAAGTATCATTGTATTTATTAACATTTTATATAATTCTGTTAACGATTAGGTTATTTCGATTAAGTTTCTCCACAAAAAAGAGGTAATGTCTTAAAGTTAAAGGAAAAAGCCACCCTAAAACTCACCCCGTCGCGAGGACTTTGCACTATAAAGTTAATGTCTACCAACTAGCAGATGTCTCCCTATGCAGGAAGTCAGTTATTGACCCACTCCGGCTGCTCATAGAATGGCTTTTATGTGAATGTAGGGGCTTCCAGCTATGTATCAGAACATGTCCCCATACACCAGTAAAATCACCGTGTCTGCTGTCAGAGTCGTAGCAGTTGTTCCATTATTCACTGTCGGCGGAGCAGCTCCGGGGTTTGCCTCTGGATGACATCATCACTACAGTCTGTTGCAGTGCTATTCAGCTCAAAATGAGCCTTGTTCAAATGCACAAATTGCAACTGAGCCGTACTGTATTGCAGTAACAGGCAAAAGGGTGGAATTAAAGCTATATCTCCTTCACAGCAAAACATGAATTGCATCCAGTGGATAGACATCATGATAACGCAATTCCCGCACATACAGTAAAAGTTGCTTGAGCTCGCACTTTCCCCCATAACTTTGGATAATAATCCAGCCTTTGTATGTATGAAACGCATTATCATGGAGTTGTGGAAGACACTGCAAGGGTATATAAAGGTGCTCTTGCGATAGAAGCCTCAGTGGTGTGACAAGAGAGAGGGGGGGATGAAGGGGTGAAGTGCAGCGAGATGACAGGCAGGCTTGAAAACACCATGCATATGGATGTTACAGTAGAACCAGATGGGACAGAGACAGTGACATTGTCAAGGTAGCGAACACCTGTGCACCGGCTCTCCAGGCCCCAGTAGTTTGTGATCAAAGTGCCTTGTCTGCATTTTTGATGAATATGCACATCAGGCCCTGAAAGCACTATGGTGTAGCGTATGACAAGTGCACTAAAGAACACGGCCCGAGAGGGTTTGTGACCTGTGAACTGGGGTGGAATTATAAAGTAGAGACGATGTAAACATGCAGTTGATGTACAATGCTTGTAGCTCCTGTGCTGCGTCAATAAGCCTGAGAGAAAAACGCCTGAAAAAATAGTGGTAGCGGAAAGAGTTCACCCTGCGGTGAGCACGAGCGTGCTTAGGAAAATGTCGTGTTAATCCACATTAGATTTATTCGATTTTGGTGTACAAGTTACCTTGCACAGCTGCTGGATTCTTATCACGAGATCACATGAAAATCCATCTCGGCTTCAAGTAATCTGTCTGAACCGTCGGTGCACGGACCAATCGGCGTCCCGTGAGGAGCTTCTGGCTCCTATGAGCATGGCTTAGATGATCTAAAGAGGTTAGCATAGATGATGCGATAGTATTTCTTCATTGAAAGAGGAGCAAAGAACGGCACTGAAGCCTTTTTTTTAGGGTTTTTTTCCAACCTAAAATTCCAGCCCAGTGTTGGTAACTCTTTTCCAATGAAAGTGGTTACCAAAAGTCTCTAAATCTTGCAGGTAGCTAGATCTAAGCATTTCATTCGGCTCAAATGATAAGATTGGACGGGATTCTTACAGTCCTGCGACATCCACAGAAACCAGATTTATTTTTTTCTTTTGGCAGAGCATTTGATTTATTGATTGCTGTCGGGTTGTAATGGAAATTTCAACCTAAAATAAATTACCAACCCTGACGATCAGTGATCATCATTGTAACCATGACAACAAAGGTCCCCTAACCTTAATGAAGGAGTCATTTTAACTGTAGCCATAATTGTTCGCTGTGCCTGAACCTAACCAAACATTAAAGCTGCTATAATCAATACTTTTTTATAATATATCAGATGTGAAAGGGGGTCGCTCATGAATCTGCAGCTCCCCTCGGCTTTATGGAGCTTTATAATGAGTTTCATCTCATTGTTAAGCTGTCAGGCCCACAACTTTACTGTTTTGGTTGAGCACCAAATGGCAGAGGGACACAATTAGTGAGTAGCTGGTGGACGAACAGTCAAAAGATAACGTTTCCAGACATTTTGGATATGTATTTGTTCATTTGTAAAGTGGCAGCATCTTGGTTTTTACTATATTTGTTGAATTAATCAACACAATTCCATTTTAATTGGGCTTAATTATGCTTATATGTAAACTGCCTGTACTCGTATCGCCCATAGGCAATAAATAACACACTGAAATTAAACCTGCCAATACCGATTGGTGAAGCACCAGCTTGGACATTCAATAAATATCGGACCCAGTGACCCTGCTGACTCCCCACGGATTAATTTCCACCAATGGCCCCATCTAATATAAAGTCACCCATCTATATATCGTCTCCAGTAATGGACAGGAGTCAAATCTCTGATCTCCTGCGAGAAGCCTGTCATCTAGCATTGAGGCAAATGTGGATACACCCCAGTCACAAATGCTTAGTTTATTTCCCCGAGGAGATCGACGGGGGCCTTCATCTCCTCCTTTTTTCTTGATAGACACAGCTGGGAGGACGAGGCGGATATGCAGCAGAGAGGGAAAAAGAGGCAGAAACTTCTAATAGGCTCTTAGATGTACGGGGACATTTAGTTCCAGAGGCCGAGGTCGTTTATATCTATCTCTCTCTCTCTCTCTGTCTCTTGTCTCCATTTCTTTCTCTCTGGAGGGTGTTACTCATTCACTTCCCCAGTACCTTGGCACATCTGCGAATTCAAACAGGTGACCTTCCAGGAACACGTTGCCTTCTCTAACATTTATACTGAAGCTGTCCCCGTTTCTTCTGAAAACACAATCTTTGCGAAGAAATATTTCCCCCAAAAGGTTTTGACACATGAAACTGATTACAAAAAAAGGACAGCTACAGTAAAATGAACAACACGCGACTGTTGATTAAATCCATCTTGAGAAATACAGGGTTGAGGTACAACATCCTTTGTTATCTCGTGAAAAAGTATTGATTTCCATTGCGGGGTTTGCACACGAGACAAAGACGACAGCATGGCGTGAATTACACCGCTGGGAAGAGAGACAATAGAAGTCATTTGAAGATATTGATGTGGCACTGCTATTATAGAGGATTGCTCACCATCATTATAGACTTGATACCAAATTACACGTCAGTTGCCGGTTGTCATTGCTGTGTATGATTTATTCACAAAGAGAAGCTTTCTCTGGGTTTGATTTGTCATGTTTCATTGACATTGAGGTGAGGTGAACTTTCAAAAATGATCTAAACATGTGCAGGGTTTTCTCGTTAATATATCAACGCACAATTAGTCCTGATGTTGTGAAACATATCTGTTTTGTGCTTCGGTTCAGGCCCAGATTGGGAGTTGGCTGTCCATTCCCCTCAGAGGCACAAGAAAAAATTACATGAAACAAACGATCTTTACATGTAGCCGCCAAGTGAATTTTGACTCTCATCTGTCAGGAACGAAGACGGACGAGGCGTGACACTTTTTTAGAGTCGCAAAAGCAGGTAGTCGGGAGGTCGGAGTGGATGGGTAGGTCAATAAATCAATGACTTTGGGAAGATTGTTTCCCATTACCATCTAACCGCAACCTTAATCATGTAGTGTCTGAAACAAGACTCTAGCCAAGATTTTAGCAATAAGTCAAAGTCTCCTGAAGCCACCTAACACCAACAAGTCTTATTTGTATAAATATGTATTCAGTTAACTGTTATATTTCTTCACAGAGCAGGAAATAAACAACTGCTTATAACCTGATCCAATTAACCAAAACTCTGATATAACTCGCTTTAACCTTTCCATCTATTTGCCCAATAATTAGCACCAGATTACATTGTTTTTTTTCTGTGAAATTTCCTAGAAAATAATATGAAAAACTACAATTTATTTCCCAACATGAAAGTCTAATATGGTGATTCAAAGCCCTCTGCATGCTGCCAGGAATACAATTCTGGTGGAGAGCTGTTGAATAATTCATGTATTGGTTTATTTAGTCATGTTGCTGGCCTAAATGTAGTCAAATTTAAATGTATAAAGTCTAAAAAATACTGGAATCAGTCTTTCTCATTGGCCTCAATGGGAGCCATGGTCGAAACTTAAAGTTTAGTTTTAGTTTTAGGAATCGTACCAAACTTAACCATCATAGTGACGGATCAGAAGACAGTCATATCGTACCACTTGATGCATTAAAACATATTAATTCTTTGTGATTAATACCTATATTTCCATTTCAGAAAATATGTAAACACTTGCTGACACCTGATGTAAAGCTCTATAAGAGGGAGTGTCACATTAAATGCTCATTGAAACTCATTTCCAATTAAATGTCTTGAGAAATGAGTCCTGAAGATGTCACTAATAACAAACACTGTCAAAACAATCCAACCCGATTATTCTGCATGGCGACGTTTGAGCTGAAATATTCAGGTAATAGTAGGTTTGGCCTCGCATGATTATAGTCCATATCCAGGCTGAATACATCCAAATAGCAATCATTTGTCCCCTGCAGCCATTCATGGGATTAATTTACTTCTTTTGTATTCATTCATTATTTAATAATACAGATAAAAGTTTGAATATAACTGCAAATAAAGGAGTTAATTATCTATTTAGGAGGAAAAAAGTTATTAGACTGGAAGAAAGTAAAGTTTGTTTTATGACGCATCACAAAAGAATCCAAAGATATCTTTACTGAGTTAATAGCCCAATTAACCTTGAAGAGTATTTTTTAATGTAAACTGTCATGTAAAAGTGTTTCCTATAAAAAGGAAATGTATTTTCTCTCTCAGACATGTTTTCTGTTTATTAAGTAAATCAGTTGCAATCTGTTTTCAGACAGGCTTTACAATAACAAATGGAAGTCTTTTGTCTGCACACTAATAATGCTGATATGGTTCTGATAACTCCAGGCCTCGAATGTTGATCAAAATAAATGCAATAAAATGAATCATCTACACAACTATTAAGCCGTTTTACAATATGGAGTCCCAGTTCAAGTTGTTCTCATACATTGTTCGTAGCTATACAAAGCAGTGCACCGTAATTTGCATATATCCCATGTAATCAATTTATATCCACTCAATAATGAAACCAGAAATCCACTTTGACTTATTTGTCACGTAACTTCCGAACTGAAATAACACCACTTCCGTATTCGTTTTGACCCAATCTTTGACTTATTTGTCACGTAACTTCCGTACTTTAGTTACGCCACTACTGTAGTTATCTTAACCTAAACGTTGACTTATTTGTCACTTAACCTCCGTACTTTAGTAACGCCACTTCCGTAGTTATTTCAACCTAAACGTTGACTTATTTGTCACATAACTTCCATACTTTAGTAACGCCACGTCCGTAGTTATTTTAACCTAAACGTTGACTTGTTTGTCACATAACTTCCGTACTTAAGTAACGCCACTACCATAGTTATTTTAACCTAAATGTTGATGTAGTTGTCACGCAACTTCCGTACTTTAGTAACGCCACTTCCGCACTCATTTTAACCTAAACGTTGAAGTATTTGTCACATAACTTCCAGACTTAAGTTAATGCCAATTCTGTAGTTATTTTAACCTAAAAGTTGATGTATTTGTCACATTATTTTTATTCTTAAGTAACGCCACTTCGGTAGTTATTTCATCCCAAACATTGACTTATTTGTCACGTAAATTTCACACTTAAGTAACACCACTTTCATAGTTATTTCAACCCAAACCTCAATCTTTTTCTAAAGCTAACCAAGTAGTTTTGTAGTTGATGCTTTTCATTCTCAACATTGTGACAGGTAGATGATAAAGTAGTTGTGTATGGTGGCACGAGATGGAAGGACAAAGGGTCGCTTCCTGTTCATAACATTTACATTCACATTACGTTTATCTCCAATCTGACTGTTTTCAAGATATCTGACTCAAAAACATACAGTTGTGAAGAACTTTACTTTAGGAAACTCGTGCATCACAAACAGTGAAACTGCAGTGAGCCTCTGTTTTGTTTGGGTGATTGCGCCGATCTCTTCAGGATTAGATATATATGCCAAGGCAAACACATCATGAATATATGGAAATTGCATTTTATCTGGAGGATTTGGTTTTGCATCGCCTTTAGCCATGATCAGGAAGTTTAGAGTGTCGTGACTAGAAAGAGATGAAAAAACCTAATTTGTTTTCTTGAAACCCCTTTTTCCTTTTGGTTGATTTTGTTTACTGCATGCATTCTGTTTAAAATTACAGAGGGATAACGAGTGTAATAAAACCCTTTTATTTGTGTTGTGCAATCACAATGAACAGTCGCTCTGTTTTCCAAATGGAGTGAGATCCGTCTGAGTACAAATCTGCTCACGACGTGGAAGTCAGCCTCCATCCCCGACCACCTTGTAAAATCAATGTCACGTTTGAACATACAAGTGTAGTGTGGTTTTCCCCACAGGGGAGCGTGTGTCTGCGTCCGTCCGGCGTGACCCCCTTGTTCAGGTTTTCTGAGCATCAGCAGGATGCATTCTGGGTCAGGAAAAGGCCACGGATGAAAACAAGGGTACTACTCACTCCTTCCATATTCATGAAGGAAATCGGTAAATGTAAGCAAAAGCTGTTCAGGCAGAGACGACCACACGGTGGTTTGCATTCTTGAACAACGTCACAGGGGCTCGTGAGTTTGATCTTGCCTGTCACATGTTATTAAAAGGCGTAGAATAAACAGCCGAGCATGAAAATTAAGATATTTAGCTTCACAAATTTGTAATTATTGAAGCATCTTGCAGCACAAACAGATGAGATATTTCATGGCACTGTGAAATTATTAGAATTTTTTTTGGCAACTTCTTCAATTCTACAATGAAAAAAATGTCCAAAGGGAAGAAAATTAGAGGTATGACAGCAACAGTCTTAATATCAAAGTAATTAAAGATACTATGTGTTTGCCTTGAAATCGCTTTTAAAGATCAAGGAGTGAACATCAAATGCAATTCCTGTAGCGTTTTTAGAAAGAATCTTTTTGGCTCTGAACAGATAGATATTTCCACACCGGGCTCCGATACGTCTGAGATGTTCCGTGCCGAGCGTCCTGCAGGCCTTGAAGGAAGCGCAAGTTACCGGGTGTCTCGCAGCTGTGCAAACAATCAATCACCGGCGATGGCAAGTGGATTACGACCCACTATCTGTGTTCATGTGCTTCTGGGACCGAGAGGAAACACAAAACCCCAGACATAGTGAAACGGACTAAGTGGTGCAGGAGAAGAAAGGCCACTGCAGTCTCGCAGGAAGGCCTCTATCAGAACATGGATATGGTATTGCTGCTTTACTGCACAATCGTCCTGAGGGAAGCCATGTTTTATTGTTACTGACACCAGACACCAGACTCCCATTTGGAGTAAATATCCCGCAGGAGTCTGACCGAAGCCAGACCTCTGATGTTGCATTATGAAATGTGCAGTGTGTAGCTGGAATGTGTCAGACACAGACAATACGTGACTCACAATTAAGAGCTGAAGCAATAAGGTTTCATATGATGCCAGAATCTTCACTCTAGCTTTAATACTGAGCCCGCTACAACCTAAAAATTGCAAGTTGCTTTAATGCATTAAAAGAAATTAGTGACGTTAAAACTAATCTGAGTTAATGCCTTATTGTCGTGTTAACTAGAGGCCCTATTTGGGGGCAAATTCAAACTTCAATATCTACTCCACTGTGTGATTGACAGCAGTACAAGAAGACAGCACATGAGTGAGAACAATTATATCAAAACAAAGCACCTAAACCTCGCAGATGATACGCTTCTTATGATAATGTGGCTTTGTCTGTGATGTTGATAGCCTGCAGCCACATGTAGCGTTCACACCGAACCGTATATTGCCTAAGCATCATCTGTAACGTATGAGATGTGAGCAAAGACGCCTTATTTGTGGATGTGCAGAAAAATCACCATAAATTCCCCCCGCAAGTTATTGCTGCCCATTCATCTTTTTTTTTTCCTGAGAGTTATTGTCTCTTTTGTGAGAATATGAGACAATCTTCACTCGCTGCAAAAAAAAACCTGCAATAGCTCTGATGTTTGTAGCAGAACGTGGAGACAGAAAGAGCTGTAGGAGAGACTGATTAACAGCGCAGGAGAGACAGAATCAAAGAACGTTGAGACAAAGAGAGATCACATGCTGGCATGGATTAGCATTTAAACAAGAAAACATGATCTTATCATAATGGTTTAATAAGCTGTTTAGCTTTTTATCAAGTGTTTGAGAGCACAAACACATGCACGGACGGTCAAAAAGACGTTTGAAAAAAAGTCAAAAAAGAAATGTGCGCACGTGCCGAACCTTTTGTTGGAATCTAAAATTAGTTTCACCTCCGATGCATCCGACTAATGAGTTTTCATTGAGTCTTTGTGACAGGCCCTGATAGATAGATATGCTCCAGTTACTGTAATTTTTATGTTAAAAAGAAAAAAGGAGGAAAGAGGAGTAAAAAGGAAGTGTTGGTATCTGCAGCCAAACACGCTGACAAAACTGGAGCAGAGCGGCTCACAGAGTGATGGGCCATGAAAGGGAAGAGCCTACGCATTCTTTGTTTGTTATTAGGCCCAAACAATGCCGCTGATTGATTGACAGATTGAGACTAAAAATGCTGCATGCAGACGGAATCTTGAAGGAATTGCATCACCGGCGCTGAAGCAGAATACAAAATTGCGAGTGTTGTGGCACTTCTTCTTCCATTTTTATTACAGGAGGCACAATGGGCTTTTACCAAAAGCCATTTTAATTAACCAAGGCTATCTGCGATTAATTAAATCTAATAATCCACTGTGTTATTCAATTTGTTACTTTGCGCATTTTGCCTTCCGTCGCTCGAAGAAGTGCATTGGATTCCCATCACGTTGTTTTAAAAAACACTTAATTCACAATTTGTTTAGTATGCCCTCTGTGCCGAATTCAGCGTTTTCAATGTCATATTGTAGCCCATCTAATTTGGGAAAAAGCTATGCGGCTATTAACCCTATGAGACCTGCGGGATCACGGGCAACCCCGGCCGACTTTACTGTCTTTCAGAATTTGGAGCAGGTTTTAGAGCTAGAGTGAAACTACAGACATCATATGAAACTAGAAAACCTAAAGAATCCATCGGTATCAACCATGTCATACTAGGTTGTCGGGAAGGAGGCTAAATAACGCTCCAAACTTGGGCTAAATTTTGGCGAGGAAAAACTGGCCATTTCCAAAGGGGTCCCTTGACCTCTGACCTCCAGATATGTGAATGAAAATGGGTTCTATGGGTACCCATGAGTCTCCCCTTTACAGACATGCCCACTTTATGATAATCACATGCAGTTTTTCTTATTTCCTATTCTAAAATTTGAATATTTCTCTTGTGGATCCAATGAATCCAACTGTATTCATGTGTGATGATTTTAGTCCCCATTGTAGCCATTTCCTTTAGTGAGACCATTTTTTGTAATCTGACTTCACTGTTTAAAATGGCCTGTGGTGACCTCTAGGATAATCACAGCCTCACAAAACTTTACAGCCACAAACTAGAGACCTAGAGTATTCAGAGGATGCATGGCTTTCCTAGCTAGATTGACAATAAGGGAGTTTCCACAACAGAAGTGCTCACCGAAAAATTGTATTCTTGCTGAAATCTCCAAATGTCAAAAGTTTTGGATACAAAATCACAGCATGAATTTTTCTATGGTGTTCCTCAAGGTCTTGGTGTGACCTGTATGACTGCAAAGGTTGCATACAGAAAGAAAAGTTTACCATGGTAGAATTTTTGCATCTTATTTTAAGTGTCTTGACTTGGCAGAAGAAAACAGTGACAGCAAATTGTCTTTTTTTTTTTTATTTATCCAATATATTTTTTTCTGGCTTGATGCAGAAAATTGACATTATGTCCAATTCCCTTGGAGACGGCAAGATACGGTAATCTGAAAATGAAAAAAGGTGCCACACAGAGTATCCCGCCCGATTACTCACCAAGTTTTGGTGGTAGGCGGTAGTTTTTAAGAGGTTTCTCTCTGAAACCGCCATACCTCACTCCCGTCTCCGCAGCTCCAAGATTTGCATCGATCCTTCGGTGCCCAATCAATAATAATTAGAAAAGCATTTAATGACTTTGCGAACTCCTGACCTCAAATGTTACATAATTGCGCAGCGAGAGGGTTTTGCTGGTTAAGTAGAGGAGGGTAAGCGTAGTGTAGTGGCTTTCAAGTGTTTGCTGCAGATTTCAAGCAGCCTTTTAGGATGAGATGAGAGGCGGTGGGGGAATGGATATTTATCACTGGCGAGGATGCTGCTGCTGCTGCTAGACGATGCAGCCATTACATGATGTTTCATAGAGGAAAGTAATGTTCAAAAACATCACTAAATTATGCTCTTTCGTTATATACTGCATATTTATCATACACAATGCTTTAGGCTTCATTTGCATGAGTTATTACACTACATGTACAGTATACAATTTCTGGAAGATCTTCATCGAGACGCAGCCCTTTACACTCCAGCTCAGAGCTCTCTCATCCATCTCTGCCCTTGTAACTTTAAAAAGAAAGTAAAATCAATAAGGGATAATGGCTTTTACCTTAATTCACCTCATCAGTGGAGTTCATAAGAAGTTAGACATCCTACTTTATACAATCAATCACAGCAATACGATTTAAAGTACATTAAAGGGGACATATCATGCTCATTTTCAGGTTCATACTTGTATTTGGGGTTTCTACTAGAACATGTTTACATGCTTTAATGTTCAAAAAACACTTTATTTTTTCTCATACTGTCAGTCTGAATATATCTGTATTCACCCTCTGTCTGAAACGCTCCGTTTTAGCGCCTGTCTCTTTAAGAGCCCCTCCCCGAAAAAAACTCTGGTCAGCGTTTTTCAGGTCCTCTGCATCTGCGCTGTCACAGCGTCACTGCAGTCAAGGACTCACTGTGTGTGTCAACTCCACAAAGTTTAGCAGCACTTCTACCAGTGATTGTAAAGTTGTGACATCACAACCTTACTGAAATCCTGACGGCTCGTTTAAAGGCATACTAACTGAAGACAGGCTGTGCGCATTTGTCCGTGGATTGAGCGTTTTGATACTTTCATAATATTTATATAGCATCTTGACCTGCTTTATAATAAAAAAAAAAAGCTTTGAAATTTTATTTTCTACAATATGGGTCCTTTAAAGTACAAACTTTCGCTACCAATAGCCACCAAAAGCTACTGGTCATACCAGATCAAGTAAGCAGCAAAACAATTTTCATTATGCAAACTTATCTTAAAGGGCCAGTGTGTAACCTTACAGGGGATCTTTTAGCAGGAATGGAAGATAACATTCTTTGCGTTTTCGTTAGCTTAGAATGAGCCGTTTATATCTACATAGGGAGCAGGTCTCCAGAGTCCGTCATGTTGCTCCGCCATGTTTCTACAGTAGCCCAAAATGGACAAACCAAACACTGTCGCTAGTAAAAGCGAATGATGTTGCAACGATTTTACATCGGCTCACGTTACCGGAGTCTTGGAAAGTTGGTTTCAATCTGCAACCACACCACTAGAGGCCGCCAAATCTTACACACTGTCCCTTTAAAGTACTCATTGCTGACAAAAGTACTGAGCACTACTGTGTTTAATGGGTTATATTTCATAGGACCTGGGATTCGTGACTTTAAAGAAGGAATAATATGATACTTCATCATCTAGTTGTCATTGCATGAGAGCTTGTTCCTTTGAACCAACCGGTCTTAAGAATGAGTCGCCCGCCATGAGTGCCTCGCAAATCTATGATAATATCTTTCCAAGATCAATAAAGATATGCGCGGCTCGTTTGCATGAAATATATTAGGCTGGAGAAAATGGCCTGTGCCAAAGTTTGCCTTTCAAAGTGATATTTCACTTTTGTTAGTGCATTTTCCATCCGTGCCCCCCCATATACAGTATGTTAATGAAGAGTCAACTCGTGACAAGTTCTGCTCTGGAAATCCATAGTCATTAATGTTCAGGCTCTTCTCATCAGACATTACAAACAGGCGAAATTAGTTAAGTTACAAAAATCAATGCAATAACATTACCATCCTCTGCATTGCAGTAGTTCAGAGAAGTTCGATTGCAAATGCGTCACATTTACAGATAAGAAATGCAATATCACTGATAAAATGAGCCACTTATCTGTAAATCATATAGAGGTGAGTAGATGCTCTGCTAAAGAAGCTCAGCAGCTACAGATTCACATGTGGACCTCATAATGTTACCAATTTACTCGTCCAAATAATGGCATTCAGTGAGGCCGATTTGGTGCCGAGCTTCAGCTATTATTAAAACAAAACTCTTGGTTTTATCTGGATGATTTGCTCGAGCGAGGAAGGAAAATACACTCCGGGTGCCAAAACGTTCATATTGGCAGCGCCGATTGTGTTGCATGTTTCTACCACAGCTGATGGCTGTACTTATCCAACACTGCTGAGCTCTAATTCTCACGTGTTAAATGATTTCCAAGTGATTTTTTTTCTCTTCTCTTTCCTTTTTTAGACCGTAATAAATGAATGGAGGAGGTAGATATATTTGTAACTTCAGTTCTATGCATTTTACTCTATCAGTTAATTTTACAAACCAGAAATATCGGATAAAATATGCAAATTTGTACCTCAGAAACCAACCTCCTGACATGTCACTGCTGCAGGCCAGTAAGCAGTTCCATACTATTGATTGCCAGCGGGTAAATGTGAATGGGTTTACAACACAGTGCAGGTTCATTGAAATTGATTACCGCTACCCGCGCCTTTGATATGATTCGCACCAGTGTTTTAAATCCTGACATGCCAAACATGTCGATGTTGTTTATACAGATTGGTAACGAGACTGGCAACTCCGATTGGAGAGGACCCGGGATGGGAAAATGCTCTTCTGTTTGATCAGCGAGTGGTTGAACTAATGCAGCCTGGCACGGGAAACGCTCCCAAATGTGCAACTCAAAAGCGGATGGCAAGCGAGCAATGTTCACAAAGTCAGCACAGGAGCAATTATTGCTTTTAACTGGGATGATTCTGCTCTATTGTGTCTTTTCACTGATTGTAATTTAAGGTAATTTGCTCGGGGAGGGAAGACGCATTATGTTGTCTGCGTTGCAAAAATGCCATCTTAATGAACTTCTCAAAATCGAGCCACTAGTGCTGCTGGGGAGTTGAATCGGAAATCAAATAGAAATGTGCATCTAGAATAAAACGGAGCACTTTTAAGTGTATGTATATCCCTGACAATGCCTGTTTTAGATATCTGGGGCATACATCCAAAAGGACACAGATGCCACAAATTTGATGTGACCCAGATGTTCCAGAGTTTGCACAGCCACTGAAACATGGGATGCATTTGGACTGTAAAAGAGATTAGGATTCCACCCATCTGTGCACATAGTGTCCCATCACACAACTGGCTGCTTTTTAAGGTGTATGGAACAATGCATGTGTGCAGCTGATAAAAAAAAAAACATTAACAGTGGGGAAGACCATGGTAATGATGGGTATTATTGTAGATGCATTCTTAGAATTACAAATGCACTGGCGTCTCTGTATCCACATATCTATTCATTTATTCATTCATCATGCAGAGGGAGCGCTGTGATACATGGCAACGGCGTGATGGAAATATGTCAAGTAATATAATTTATTTTCTTTCCAATCATCCAGCAGAAATGTGAGGCCTGGAAAAGACTGTAACATACAGCACAGGTTTTGGAAATGTGCCAGTTTCTGTAAAGTAGGTATAATATAAGCAAATATGACACACGCAGTGGAACCCTGTCTCCTGCTAAATTACTTTCCCATACTTAACTGCATTCTCAATTACGTTTGGAGGGAAACATATTTTCTTCAGGAGTTTTGAACATGTAGTTAACATTGTAAATTGAAACAAAACAAAAAACGCATGGTTAGGTTTAGTAAAAAAACATCATGTGTTGGCTTAATATTACTACAGAATTTAAATAAAACAACAAAAATGCAACTAAACTACTTGGTTAGGTTTAGTAAAAGAAACATCATGGTTTGGCTTAAATTACTTTGGAATTGAAACAAAACACAATGCAACAACACTATTTTGTTAGAATTAGTAAACAAAAATCATCACATTTTGACTTAGAATGACTACGAAATAGAAACAAAATAACAAAAAATGAGAAAAAAAACTACTTTTGTTAGGTTTATTAAAAGAAAAAATCATGGTTTGGCTTAAAATGAGTACGAAACTGAAATAAAAGTAAACAAAAAAGTGCAACAAAACTACTTTGTTAGGTTTAGACCACCCCGTCCTCCCTACGCAGACTTGACCACAGACCATCGCCGTTGTGATGCGTCAAAAACAAACATAATTTGCAACAACATACATTTCCCTCTAAACATAATTCACAGTTTAGTTGTATGGGATTTTTTAGGAGACAGGCCTGCACAGTAAAACAGAGTCAGCTTTTCTAGGGCCAGAAAATAATCCGACTGCTTCCCTTGCCATTCCCAAGAGAGCAACCAGAGAGAAACCCAAAGCCACGTCGGCGATGATAAAAAAAAGGACTTTGAGTGACATGGCAAAGTGGAAGCACGACACAAACCAAGATGGGTTTTGAAATTTAGCAGTCCCCCGAAAACAAAGTGCCTCCCCATTAATTTTCCACCCAAATATTTAATGAAATGCAAATCAAACATTCCATGAATTTGATTAATCTCCGAGGGTGGCCGAGGCCCGCTGGCTGAAACAGTGGGAGACCCGTTGGCAGTGTTGTTCGGCTCTACTCAGCTATCGCTCCGCAATGATTCATTTATTTAATTGGGATGAACTCGAAGATTCTGTTTTTCTCCCTCGTCTTGCCTTCCCTTTCGCACCCTCCGTTTCACACCCATAAACATGCATACACTTTGCTGGATGAGTTGTTTATCCTCATCAAAGAGGGGAAAAGAACCTCACTCGTCAGTACTCTTTAGTCAGGTCAGGGCTCACCTTTTGAGACGCTCATTGCACTCATTTGGTATCGGCTTTTAGACACATCAATGAGACAGTCGGATGGCTGATGAGCATCTGTTGTCAATCATTTCCTTTTTCTTCCCACTTAATCCCTCTAGGGTCATGGTGGGGCTAGAGCGCATCCCAGCATGCACTGAGAAGGAGACAGTCTGCTCAAGTTATGTTAATACCAAGCCAACAAATCCTGACATCCATTCTGCCAAGTGACAAAAATAATTAGTTGTTTAATTTTTCATGTATTTTTTTTTTTTATTCATTAATAAGGTCCACATATTTTTCGTCAACAAGTCATGTTGTCAGCGAAGGTGAAAAAGAACTAAGTTCCCGCCCTTGTGGAGTTATTTATGTGATGTACAGGTCTGCGCTCTTTGATGTAATTAAGAAGTCGCCCTCAGTTCATTTCGTTAATGGTTTCCGAGTATGAGTACCTGATGGCAATAAGACGTCAACAGCTGTCCATTTATTCCCTTAATATCAAGCACTTTCAGGGTCATTCGCTCTAATTAGGTCTGGTTAAAGTTGCACTTAAGTTGCACTGCATGTTTGCTTTAAAGTGTCTGAGACTTTCAGGTAATTTGGTGTGGGTTCTTGACCTTGTTTTCAGATGCTCAGTGAGTTTGATTGACATTGTTCAGATGGTGGATTGGTAGTGTAGACTCAACGGTTTAGTTGATTTGCACACTTTTGGCAAGAGAAATCCCAGTGATGTCCACAAATCTTATTGGCTTAGATATTAGCCAAGGTGTAACAGTAGCTGTGTTTCTGTTCGACCATCGAGCGGATTTTAAGCGACCTTTTGAAATGAGGCAAAAGGGAAATGGGTGCATTTCCATCAGCTGGTTTGGAGTGAGTAAACTTGGCTACAGCGTGGCTTGGTCAGATGTTGGTGCTATAGGCTACGCATGGCAGTAATCCGCCAGTAAACAGAGTAAAAGAAGAAGTAGAGGTTGCGAACCGGAAACAAAACAAGTAACCATCTACGAGAGAAAAATGGAGAGAGGTCTTCAGAAATCAACCGAGGGTATTTTGCATGAAGCTTTCCTAACGCGATACTTCAAAATGCATATTGAATATGTCAATGGAAACATGGCTAGTCAGACACTCAGAGGGGTTTGAATTGGACATAATGTTCAAGACTGGGGATTTTTTTACCCAAGAGTTTGATATATTTAGAGAAAAAAAGTACCAATTGGGTCTATCGGCTATAGGCCCAACTAGAGACTCCTTGAGAAGCAGCTCTTACTAACGTTTCTCATTGGAGAGTCAAAGGGCACCATCAAAAATGTTCTAAAGAAGTACAGGAATAGCCTCCACAAAGAAGAAGCCATCTTCAGAGGAAGTGCTTGTACCCTCAGGTTTTCAGTAGGATGTTTAGTTCTAGTGCCCGTATAGACATCACACATTACGTGCCCATGGGGCCCAATTGTATCATTATCCATCCATGTTTCAAGCGAGCTCCAGTGTGGTTCCCCGTAGCCTGTTGCAGATGTGAAAGCGAAGCGCTCCTCACACTAGAACCTACACTTGAAGATTACTTGAATTTGGGCATGATGAATTACACAAAGAGGGCGACACACGAGAGAATTAACATGTATTACATTAGTATAATGAGTGAGGCCGGTATTTGATGTGGTGATGTTACAACAGCAAAATGATCATCACAGCTGGAAATGATCAAGCAGGATAATGGAGGCCATGTTACAGCGAGTTAGAATTTGATATTAGATCCAGAGCCTTGGCCAGGATGTAGTCCTCCTCTGCCCTGGCTGCTTCACAGTGAGAGCTATCATCTATAGATCCATCGTCTTTAGAAGTGGATGCAGCTGAATAGCTGCTGAACCATCTATGTTTCAAGGGAATTGCCAACCAGGCCAATTTGACCTCATCTAAAGCTGGCTGCATGCTGTGGCATAAAGTTTTGGATATCTGTTCAGTTCTAAAACTATGTATTTTGTGTATCTCATGAAATACAAACTGTTGAATTTTTGTACAGAGTTTCAGCTCGGTTGATTTGGTAGCCGTATCACAGAAGTAGCAACAGGGAGACAGATCATAATGAAACCTGCCAGTTGTCGAACATTTGGGGGTGAAAATAAATGCTTGTTTATGGCGGTCATTATTTCCAAAAATCCTCCCATTATTTGACCACTCTGGAACTTAATGGAGGCACAAACCAAACTAAACAACGGGGACCTGGACCAAGTGAGTCCACCTTAAATGGAGAAGGCATTTTTCTCCCCTTACACAACAACCCTAACGCTCAGCAGGAATGGAAAAGTATTTTCTAATGGCTCCATTTCACAATACTTGTGGAGTTTTAACTCAGCTTGTATTGGTCTTACCTAGGTATGCTATATTTTTAAACACAATGAAATCTCTGTAAGCATGCCATCTCGAATAATGCTAAAGATTGACCCATTTCCAGTGAAGACTAGGACACAGATTCCCGATAATTCAATGAGGGCTCAGGGCTGTCCCACTGTGAAATTGGAGTGTGCTTGCTGAGCTCTTTTTTCCCACTTCCTTACAATTCATAATGTTTATAATGTTTAAAACAATGGCAGTGGGAATTTCAAATCATTAAAACAAAAAAAAAGAACAAATTTACATGAAAATAGCAGGAAAGACAGTGTCTTAATTACATGGAGGCATGGTCGTGTGAACCTGGAAGTATAAAGAGCAACAAACGCTGCGTAGGGAGGAGGTCGGGATGGATGGGTGGGTCAAAAAACATTGGACCTTCACCCAGGAGACCGCTGGTTGTACCTCGTGTGAAACCAGAAGTCAACTTTGATTTGTTTGTCACGTAACGTCCGTACTTAAATTGCGTCACTTCCAAAGTTAATTTAATCCAAACCATGATCTTTTTCAAAAGTTAACTAAGAAGTTTTGTTCCCTAAACCTAACCAAGTAGATGTAGTAGTAGTTTATTTTTAAAAGACTTTATGCACGTAACAAACGGAAATTGACACTTGTGTTACGTGTTGCTGGATATTTTTAGGAAAACGCACAAAAAAATGAGGAATAACCTTCGTAAGATGACATACATACCGTTGTAAGAGGATACATTGAACATTAATAAGGCACACAGGCACTTATTATGCATGGGAAGCATTTCAAGTCACTCCCCACCACGACAGGTCCAGAAACCTGTCAATGGCAGTGAGGTCTGTTCATGCTCTTACTGTGAAGGCTAGAGATCCTTGTAGACAAAAAAGAACATATCTTTTCCTGTCCTATGCTATTCGGTATTGTGCATTTTATGATATATAGAATATTACACTGATGGAAATTGTTATTGTCCATAAACAATCTGAACACTATATAAAATCTGTGGTTATATTCTTCTTTATTGCACCAAACATTGGGCGTTTAGCTTACTCTAGTCCTCTTCTCACTGTATCAAGCTACAGCAGCCAAATCCCTAAAAGCCCAGTTTGTTTTTTTTGTTTTTTTTCATTCTGCCTGCTGTGCTTTTCTGTCATGCACACTTTAAAATCTATTCATTCTTTCAGTCTGACGGCTTGTGCTTACAGGCTAAACACTATCCTCCTAAGCCAAAGGAACAGTGCCAAAAATGGCAAAAAAGCAAGTTCATCACAGTCAATACCGAAATGCTAAGAACAGAGATGACCACTGTAACTTTTGGAGAACAGGATCTCGTTTCAAATTGCTTTTAAAAGAACTGGAAAAAAAACACACACACAATGATTGATTTTTTAGTAGCAAATACAGTCTGAACAAATGGGATTGCAGATAAAAAAGGAATATCCTGTCCCTCCTGTGCTCCAGGCAGACTGGAACAAAAGATCAGAGCATCAGAGGATTTGAAAAAAGACAAATTCTACATCAAAAGAGTTGAAAAGTTTTTGGTTTTCTTTAACTAAACTTTAACTACTCACCAAAAAACATGTTTCTATGGATTGCAATGGTTGGTCCACCACTTTGGTCTGGACTGAAATATCTCAACAACTAATGAATGAAGTGCCATGAAACTTTGTACACTGATATTGGTGATCCATTGACTTTTCGTGACGCCACCAGGAGGTCAAATATGTCACTTTAAGGACAAGACACACCAAAGAACTAGCGGCGTTGAAGGCCAACTGTTGCCTCACGTTGCCTTTGTATTGGCCGACAAGTTGCACTTGAACAGACCGCAAAGACTACGGCCGATGGCCAGTTAGCACGTACGTTCTGCGCACTTAGTTTTCGTACTTATTTTAAGCCCAACCATGATGGTTTTCCTAAACCTAACTAAGGGATTTTGTTGCCTAAACCTAACTGCGGACGTAAGCGTAGTTTTGTTGCATGAAATGACACTTGAAAATCCTAAAATGTGTCCTCATGACCTGCGTGATGTCCTTGTAATGTCGTGCTATTCATAGGCCATCTCGAGAGATCGGGTTGAGCACCGCCATGAGCTCAAATTTTGAATTGCTCCCCAGATGATGACTCTCTTCCATTTTTGACCCTCCATGGGCTTATTTTTTAAAGTGCTGCCTTCAGGACAAAATGCACTTTCATGCTCCCAAGAGGGTCGACTCTTTTCGATCATAACGACCCCATGACCCTTCCTCTAGGGCCACCTTAAATTTAAATTTTAGCCACACTACTGGCGAGGCTCTACTGTTTGTGTTGATGTGCAATCCAACTCCTTTCTTCCAGAGGGGTTTAAGGATCATCGCAGTCTCTAGAGTCCGTTAGCTGGGCTTTGGATTACCCGTTTAGGTGTAATAATGGCCCTTAAGGGTGAAAACCGTATTTTTGCTGGTTTTCTTTGTCAAGAAGGTCAAAGGTCAGAGTCAGCCACAAGCAGTACAGATCGCTGCCAGTACAGATGATTGTCTTGCTCAAAGACACTTCATAAAGGCTGATGATTTGTCACCACAGAAGACCGATTCTCTTCCTCCTAATTGCTATGCTACCCTGCTATCCTCCCGCTGTGTGAAATATTTCAAAATGAAAACTCAAAGTACCTGTTGGGTCCGTTTCAAAGTAAGTTCATGTCGACCGTGTCAGTCATAAAATATCCGTCCCAATTAATTTTATTTTACAAAGTCAGCGCGTTGCTCTGTCTAATCAAACGCCACATCCTTCCATGTCCTTGTTCCACTCATATTGTCATAGTTCGGCACACATTAAGGTCCTATGTGCCCCCTCTGAATACTCACCGTGTCACTTCTCTTTCTCAAATTGCCAATCTGTCTCAGTGATATTGACTTTTAAATGGTGGTGCCCTATCTCTTACATGTCAACATGGCGGAGTGAAATAAGGGCTGTCCATCACCGACTCCAAACCAATTGAACGGAGAAACTTTGCAGACGTGCCCAACTCATTTGAACTGTATTAAAATTGCAGGGGGAGGTGGTGGGGTTAGGGGGATGTATTAGGGCTGAGCTGTACATTGAGGTCAGTTGGGGTCAGAGGAATCCCAGTAGATGCTACAGTAATCAATCGCCCTTTAGACCTCTGTGGAGCAAAGCAAAGAGATGGGCCCTTAACACCGCACACCGAAAATGGTACAGATTATCAGCCTCCTTATACTTTCCATCAGACAACTTCAAAAGCTTAAATCGATAGTTAATTATATGCTGCATAAATATAAATACAGTTGCATTTGTTCACTGCAGAGGCGCCGAAGCACTATGACTATTTTTCATCTTCACTTTTATTAATCTTCAGAGGATAAGTTCAACCTTGTTTGCGTCCCCACGAGTTACTGTCTCACTGCCGCTGTCTGGTTACGCAAGTGGAACACTGAAACCTAAGTGGTTATACACACATCACGGCTCAGCCGGAGTGGGATCTTATACAAGGCAGAGTGTGGTCCCTGACCTTATCACGTACAATGATTACATGCAACGTTGAAAGATGAAGCACCGCCGCGGCTTTCAAAATCCTTCTAACGACGCCGTCGACGATCTTGACGAAATACTCTTCAAACACGGAGACAATATCAAGTTATTTTTCAAAGCTCTTGAGACTAAAATACACACATGCTATTATATGAATGTAAAAAGTATTCAGCACCTTAATTCGGCGTTTCATAAGCCTCTTTGGCAGCGACCGCCGCTTCCAGTGTTTTTGGATATCTCTGCATGAGCTTGGCACATTGAGAATTTTGGATTTCGTCCCATCATTGTTTGCAGATTTGCTCAACCTATAATCTGCCATCTTAGAGTCACCCCATTCAACAAGCTCCACATTGTCCAGCTTTTCGCTCTCTAAGGCTAACAACTGAGGTCTGTAGGTCTAAGGTTAAACGCCTGCAAGATCATTGGTACTCTGAAGCTTGAGATATTGGGCTATTTTGCTTCCATAACATGGCTTCATTCAGTGGAAAGTGTATGTTTTATTTTGTCTATTTGCATCTGTAGATTTCTCCTAAATTCCCCAAATGTTAGCATTAGATAATGCCTCATTTGCATATTAAAACATTGGATTTCAGAAAACTTGTTATACAAAAAAACACTTGTCTTAATATAAGTAATGAACTGGGGACGTTTCATGGTGATGTCTGAAAATGGACTTAGCTTTTTCTCAGACTCTGAGGCAGAAATCTCCACTTCAAAAGCACTTACATCAACCAAACGTCACAGTTTCATTCCTATCTATATTCTAAAGGTTTTTACAGAAGGGTTTGTTCATATATCATTAATAGCCTGAATTGTATAACATTTTATTCCTAAAAACATGGCGAAAATATATTTTTTTTATGGCTATTAACAGTATTTTCTGATTTATGGAGTGCATACAAAGATATATACAAAATTCCAATTGATTAATTGCATGATTGTTCATAGTTAATCGTGATTAATCGCACATTAATCACAATCAAAATGCATCTTAAAGGGAGATTTGTCAAGTATTTAACACATCACACCAATCAACATGGGCAAATATGCTTGCTTTATGCAAATGTATGTTTATTGGAAATCAGTTAACAACACAAAACAATGACTAATATTGTCCAGAAACCCTCACAGGTACTGCATTTAGCATACAAAATATGCTCAAATCATAACATGGCAAACTGCAGCCCAACAGGCAACAACAGCTGTCAGTGTGTCAGTGTGCTGACTTGACTATGACATGCCCCAAACTGCATGTGATTATCATAAAGTGGGTATGCCCCCTTTTGAAAATGGCCATGCCAGTTTTTACTTGCCAAAATGTAGTGCAAGTTTGGAACGTTATTTAGCCTCCTTCAATCGCGACAAGTTTGTGTTATTGTGTTGTTATTGCTTAACTTTGACAGCCCTATTATAATCCTTTGACTCTAATGTGTCAACAAAATGAAACAAGACTTTTGAACCTGGCTTTTTCCAATGTTTAGATTCTGGAAATGTATGCACATATTTGATAAGATAATGCCTCATTTGCATATTTAAACATACAAATTCAGAAAAACTATAATACCAAAAATAATTATCTTCATATAAGTAATCAACTGTGGGAGTTTCATGGTGATATCTATTAGTTCATTTTTTTACCCTATTCACCTGTAGAGTCACCCTTTAAGAATATATCCTGACCTTGGCTCCATTTACTGTCCCCTCCAGTCCCTGTAGCTGAAACGAACACCCACAGCCTCACGCTGCCACCAATGGAGTTACAACATTTCGCATTCTGGTCGAAGACTTTCCAATTTATCAGACAACAGGATCTTTTGCGTCACGCTCTCAGCATCTGTCGCCGGATTATTACAAACTCCAGGCTGCTATCATTAATTCAAGAGCGGCGTCTCTCTCGCCACTCTCTGCCCAGACTTGTAAAGTCGTGCCCCTGACTGTCCTTCTGGCAAAATGTTCCATCGCAGACCTCTATCGTTCTGTCTGAACCTTTCTCTAGGGTTCTCGTCACCTCTTTGACCAAGATCATACATGCTTCGCTGGAATCTCGGGGTATTTTTATACAGCTTTTTTGTTCACGGTAGATTCCTTGTGGTATCGTTTCTGTCCTCCATGGATTTGATTATGCGTTTCATGTCTCATCGACTCCCAAGGACAAAGTCATTTTGGAGGCATCCATACTTTGAATTGTCCGTGTAAAAGGGTCCAATACTTACTCAGAAAAGACGTGTTTCCATAACTACATGGCCCGTATAATGTGTAGGCCTATAATGTGGGCTGGATAAAGGACCCATTAGTGCAGAATGTTCTTTGAATTAAATAACAAAATTGTAAAGCATGAGAGGACAGGTTTGACAGTGTGCTCTTGTTCCAATGCCAGGTAAAATCATCATTGTTATATCTGTCATATGAATCTGAATCACGCTGTGACATCACTGAAGGTGACCTTTCTATAGAGTAAGCCACAGAAAAGGGCCCTTTTTCCATAATGCTGCTTTTATTGTAGACTCTTTCGCATCGTGTCGAGATGGAATTAAAAGTTTTTATTACTGCTCGGAAGCGGGAGGTAAATAAAGATTCTCCTGTGTCTAATCCAAAATTTCTGGGCACTGACGTGTTGTCATTTTGGTTCAGTAGACTGGCAGAAGAACAGTAGACTGGCATTGCTGCAGATTCAAAACAGTGCCCATCTGCCTGCCACTCTTTATTTAAGATAAGATAAAACTTTATTCATCCCGAGGGGAACTGTTGTGCAGTTGCAGTACAAAGTAGGAACCCTAAAGCAGTTTCAGCGAGGGTCAGAACAAAGACTCACCTGTCAATAAAGACCAAAAGCAAAGTCTGGTATATTTTCGCCCTCATAAAAAAGCTCCTTGTGTTTACCCCGCTCACTCTGCCGATGCCACCGCCTCCCGCTGCTTCCACACTTTTTATATGCTCCCTCCAACACCTCGGTGTCTACCTGCGAACTCGCTTCTCTTTGATCCCCAGGGGAGGCTCGCAGCGATCACTCCCAGTGCTCTCTTATCTGCTGCTCAATATGTTTTTACAAGGAGTGATAAGACAGAGCACCGATGCCAAAATAAATTGCATTTTACCTTCTGACAGTAATAAATATATATTCTCTATTATCACAGAAGTTGTCTGTTTTAACTTTACTCTCTACATAATCATGCTGTTTAATAATGTGTCAGTAATAATAAACCAATAGTGTAATACAACATTATGAAAGGCGTCTTTACTTTCAGGCTGTTCTCATACACTGTTCGTAGCTAACTTCCATACTTCTGTAGATATTTTAACCAAATCGTTGACGTATTTTTCACGTAACTACCGTACTTAATGCCACTTCCATACTTAATACCACTTCCATACTTAACGCCACTTCCATACGCCACTTCCATACTTGACGCCATTTCCGTACTTAGCGCCATTTACAAAGTAATTTCAACCCAAACATTGATTTATTTGTCACGTAACTTCCGTACTTAGTAACGCCACTTCTGTAGTTATTTTAAACCGAACATTGACCTATTTCTCACGTAACTTCTGTACTTCTGTAACGCCACTTCAGTCGTTATTTTGACCCAAACCATAGTCTTTTCCTAAACCTAACCAAGTTGTGTTGTTGCCTAAACCTAACCAAGTTGTTTCCTGTGAAAATGGAAGTTTATTTTGAATAGACTGTATGCATGTTACGTGCGGAAATTAACATAAGTTGCTGGACATTTTCGTAAGATTTCATAGAAGTTTTCTACAGAAGTATCAGCAAAATGTATTTAAAAGTAACAACGTATCTGCACACAACAGTTTCTGTGTATGTGCAGGAATTTATTTTTCATAAAGACAAACATCTGAAATGCTCTGCACAGCAGCATAGTCCAGTCAGGGGGCCGGTCGAACGCAAGCAAAGCTGAAGAATCAAATATGAAGAAAGGGCTCACGTAACGATGGGGATTTTTGTCCCACTGCTGGTTGAACCAACGAAATCATAAATGTTGAAAGGGTACACCCCAGTCCAAAATCCACCTTTGAGTGCTTTGTTTCATAATTAATTGTTATTGTAAAAGTTGCTGCTTCGCCTCGATAGTCATATAACACACTGCTTTCCAATAATATAAAAGCCAAAGCAAAATAGTCACTGTACACTAAAGGTGTCTGGGTTTATAAAAAGGCCACATCCACCATTTATAACTTTAAACATCCCCTCAGAGCAATAACAGCTCCATGAGCTCTCCAATCATACTGGTTGAATCCAAGTAATTGTCACTGAAACACCAACACTTAGTAACAGTGGAGAATTATCTTTGAGCAACATCACTCCAGGAATAGCTATTTCCTGCCCTTCCATTGCTGAAATCTACTTTGTATTATTTCTCTTGTCCCACAGATTAGTCACAGCAGGCGACCGTTTTACTCGCTTTAGAGAATAAAGAACAAGCTCTCCAGATCTGATGAATCAAAGAGCTGCTGGAGTTTCTGATCCTCAGGAATCGCCGGCTGACGTCCGGTGTATGCAGGCCTCGTACGTACGTGCGCGGCTGTGCGCATTTCTAATTTACATACACTGCATTGTACTGTGGCAGCCAGGGGATTAGCTGCACCCAGCACCAGCTTGTGCACCTATGGTAAATTATTCCCTGTGTTTGTCTGCCACTGTTGCGCATGCTGTTGCTTTCTTTTGTGTGACTAGACTCTGCAAGATGCAGGAACTCAAGCAGCGCTGGAAACAGGGAATAGGAGATGTTTGAGGTGTGCATGACCAAGGCAAAAATGTGTTAAGAAGCACTATTGTTGATATTTTCTTGTTGAACATCCGCTGGTCTGTTCTACTTTAATATAATTTAAAAATGTAAACTTAAAAAATTAACTTAAAAAAAAATAAAACTTAAACTTAATTTTTGAAAACTTAAAAAACTAAAAATATTAAAAATTAAAATAATACAAAAAATTTAAAATTAAATTCAAAACATAAAACTTAAACTTAAAAAAATTAAAAACAAAAAAACAAAAACAAAAAGAATATAAAGGCTTAAACTTAAAAAACTAAAAAGAACATAAAACTTTAAAAACCCATTAAACTTAAACTTACAAAACACAAAAAATTTAAAAATTAAAACTTAAACTTAAAAAAACAAAAAAACTGAAAACTGAAAAAAATTCAAAACTTAAATTTCATTATATATTTAAAAATTAAAACTTAAAAAACGTACGAAAAACAACAACAACAAAAAACATTACTTTTATTAGATTTATCATATACATACATACATTACAGGTACATGCTGATGCTGTCATATACATACAGGTACATGCATGAAATTTGACCTTCTGCATTTAACCCATCCTTAGGATGCTGTAAAGCGCCCAGGGGAGCAACATGGGGATCAGTGTCTCACCCAAGGACACTTCGACATGCAGACCTTGCGGTCAAAGGAAGACCACTCTACCCACTGAGCTACAGCTGCTTCAAGGTAACGGCATACTCGATCTAAAAGTTGCTGTCTTTTAGGAGTTCTTGCATAAGATATGGAGGATCATGGAAGCAAAATAGTTCTGCCGTCACCTTTTGCACCTTTTGGGTGTCTTTGAGTGTCGGACAAACCAGAATTGCTTAACATTCGTATGCATAAACATGAGCTGAATGATGCTTTGACGTATCCGCCCTCTCTTTATTCTCACTTTCCTTATTTTTGCGGGTCCGGTTTCATGCTAATCACCTGCACCTGTTGAGAGGTGCTGCCCCTGCCACTCCCCATCCTTCTGCAGATGTCAACCACCCGCTGACTCTGTCCCAGGATAAATGTCGTGCAGAAGCATGACTTGGGGGGCAATGAGCCCTTTGTGCTTGCATAACTTAGCAGGATAAAGAAGTTTCAGCTTGTTTCCTTGTTAAAGAAAGTGTTCACATCAATGATTGAGGCTACCCCAGCTTTAAAGCCCGCCAGTTTTCGGTTCATCTTGTTCTACTTTTCTGCCATTCTTAATACAAATAAAAAGTTTTGTAGTTAAGGAATGCAGGAACATTACATTTAAGAGTCTAATCTGGTTGTTTCCATCATTAAAATCTGTTTACTCTCCACAAACCTCCAGTCTTTGGATTCTGTTCCAAATACAGATCCAGTTTTTGGATATTTTTTTATATCTCTCCTCGTAATAATGAGACAGACTGCTAATGCGGTCCAGATGATGCACTTTGTTGTCTGTTTTTTGGTGTCGGGATCATTGGGGAAATGATTCTCTCCATCTCCCGGATCACCAGAATGACCCATCTGTCATTTTGCCTGCTTCCCCCCGTCTTATGTAATTAGGGAGAAATTGCCAAGAAATCAGGATGTGCATGCTTCCTCAGCACATAATCAAAAGTCTTTTGAAATGTAATGAGGAGAAAACATGATCTGCAAAGCAAGGACAAAATATATTGTCAGTATTATGGTTAGGTGGTGTAAGGATACCAGGTTGATTACTGGTAGTGGATCTGCTGCACTATAAGAACATCACACTATGTTATTTAGCTGTTTGATCAGAAATCAAAGCTGGGATTTCTCTGTGAAGTACAGCCATGTGTTTATTGGTGGAATAAAGGCCTTTACACACCGGGGCGTGACAATTAAATTACATGAAAATGCGAAATACTCGCCTGCGAATACTAAGCGGAGCCGGCTCTAGCCCTTTGGTGCCTTCGGCGAAATTCAGATTTGGACATATGGCCTTAAGTCGGCACTGTGTCTTGAGTTTTTATTGTGAAAGCTGTGAAAGGAAGGAGTGGATCTGGCCTGCGCTGCCTTTCTCAAGGTTGAAAGGACTGATAAAAGTTTGCCGTCTTGGTACAGACTACGCAGCCTCCATGTTGTTGTTTTATAATATAAATAAATATTGGCGCAATGTTGCGTGCAACGTGATCGGTTGATGCCTTTTTTCGCCGTGTAATGTGAAAGTATTCTTGACAAAAACAACAGTTTGAAAAGATATTTTGATGTGTAAATTAATTGCAGGAGAAACCTAAGAAAATTGGAAAGAAGAGGAAAAAATATGACTTACTAGCATTTGTTCAGCTATTTGGTTGAAATTTCTTTTCATTGTTTTGTCACACGTATTGTTCCCAAGGTCAAGAATGAAGTTCCCTGCTCAAAATAAAAAAAACAAAAGAGAAAAACAAATAGAAAGCAGTAGCAGAGGATGAAGGAAATAAATGGGAAAGATAAGCAGAATAAGAAAAAGTACAAGATGAAAAAAGAGGATTGAAAGGAAAAGAAGAGGATGAGAAGAGTCAAAGAAAACAAGGAAAAACAAAAGGTGGGAAATAAGAATCGGGGGAATGCAAAAGATTTTATACAAAACAAAATGGTTATTAAAGTTAATCACAGTGAAATGAACTATAAAAACTACCATTAAGCCAACAAGGTGACATGTACAGTGTCAGTTTATAGGCGGTGTAGTCATTTGTCTGTTATAATAATGTCCATTGCAACCTTGTAAATTCAGCTAAATCATAAAATACATTGCCAATGCATGAAGAATGGTACAGACTGTGAGAAGCTGCCTCTATCTTCCATACAAATGGGTCTGTCGAGATATGATGGAGACACTAATAGATTCCCAGTTCCCCCTGAATGCACATGAATTATTGAATTCAAGTGTTTTTTGTTTTTTTTCAATCCGGCATATGATGAATATCAAATATCATCAACCGCCATAATGATGCATCATTCATCACACCGAGTCACCGTGTGTATTCTGTGAGATTATCAAAGTAAAACAAGCTGCTTTATTGTCTCTAGGATAAGATTTCACGCCGGCGAGGTTCGATAAATGTGTTTTTTTTTAACTAATAATAATAAGTAAACTGTTTTCTGCAGCCTCATCTCATCATTTTTTTTTGCCTGAGATGACATCCCACTGTTTACCATTTTTCTGCCCGTTATTTACAAGTCTGTGTTTGGACAATAAATTGTGCTTCTCTCGCAGCTCCCACTGACCTCCACACAAGATGAAAGAACCTTCAAGAATCTCCAGTTTGTGTCTGCGTGGGCACTCTGTCACACAGATATTTTTGTCATCATTACCGTTCGGCGGGATCACATCGGTCAGGAGCGGGGGAACCCACACTTTTCACTGATCTGTCCAGGGCGGCAGCACAAGTCTGTCTCAATCAACGCGTGGACATGGACGCTGTAAAGACCTGTCAGAGACAGATACAGGCAGTAATGCAATTAATGCACTCTGAGTTTACTTAGTTTATAAGCAGTTGTCTGCTCCGTTTAAACCCAAATACATATAAAATTATTTATTATTGTTGAATTATATGCTTCCCTGTTGCTGTGTACTGACTAAAAACAAATTGTACTGAAGGCTGCAATTGTGATAGAATATTTATGTATTGATTATTTTAGAAAGTAGTAAAGTCAGAATGCCTTAAGCGTTTAAAACAATATGAGGCATTAATATTTCAACATCTAACAGACAATGTTAGCCGCCAAGCAATCCTCAACTGCAGCGATTAAAAGCATGATGTGAAATGCAGAGACGGCGAGACTTATAGCAGAAGAGAAGCAACAATATATCAGCCTGATAATCCCACTGAATTGACATGACCCCATTTGGCACAGTTATTTTGCCCGAAGCAATTGGTATTGAGTGACACGTGCATCCTACAAAAACGTATATCCTCATACAACGGTTTGTATGATATCTTACAAAAAGTTAATTCTAATTTTTCGTGCATTCTTCTACAAAAGTCCACCAACAAGAGCGATCGGTCCCTGCAGTGCCGAACCTGTTTAGGGCAACAAAACCACTTGGTTAGGTTTAGGAAAAGATTGTGGTTTGGGTTCAAATAAGTATGTTTGTTATGTAAAATAACTACATTTGTTATTATATTTGGTACTACGTTTGTTACGTAAAATAACTGTTTGTTATGTAAAATAACTGTTTGGTACTGTATTTGTTATGTAAAATAACTACGTTTGTAACATTTGTTACGTAAAATAACTACATTTATTACTACATTTGTTAATTAAAATAACTGTTTGTAACAACATTTGTTACGTAAAATAATTACATTTATTACTACATTTGTTACGTAAAATAACTACGTTTGTAACATTTGTTACATAAAATAACTACGTTTGTAACAACATTTGTTGCGTAAAATAACCAAATTTGTTACAACGTTTGTTACGGAAAATAACTACGTTTGTTATTATGTTTGTTACGCAAAAAATAACGTTTGTTTCTTAGCAGCAGCCCCGCACGTCCTGGCTCACGATCACGTGGGTTATATAGAAATTACATTGCATTACTTTTCGTAGGTATAAACAGTAAATGAGAACAGCCTGCCCTACAGATGTAGTTTTCAGTCAACACTGAAGCTACATTGCAGTTGCTAGGGATCACTAAGCTAATATCTTACACAATGATAGACACTGTTACAGCTGGTTGAAAACGTTTTTATGACAAATTCTCCGTCGCCATTTTGGCTCTGGCACAAGAAGACAACCCCATTTTTATATGTCGCAAATGCTTAGAAAATCTGCGATGCAGGCAGTGATTCAGAGACTAAATACATGCTGCATACCTCTAATAAATCAGTATAACGTGTAGAACAAATGACATTGGCATCAAAACAGTGCAGTACACAGACAGGAACACAGCGCTGTGAAGTAGACAATGATTAATGGAAAGATTTATTGAAACCTTTTGCCTACACAAGGACTTGCACCCTGGGCTCCTGCCCTACAAAGTGAGCTAAAGCTCCAGAGAAATAGAAGGCCCGACAGACCAGCAATGCAATCCATGTGACCCTTTTTGGGGTTAAATATATATAAAAAGCAAGATCAGAGGCACGGAGTGGCAGAGTTTCAACATCTTGGAGCTGCACTCCACCCAGACAGAACCTTATAATTTGCTGTTAAGATGTATGTGTAATGATAGAGGCTCTAAGGCTGACTGACTAAAGGAGCTTTTCTTCCACAAGACAATGACATCCCCCTCACACGGTGCAGCCTACGAAGCCATTACCCCGGGTTTTCTGTATAATGAAAGTGCCAAGTGCAAGGGCATGAAAAACTTTTATGTTTCAGTCAAGTATCATTGAATTTAGAGGTTTTCCAGGTCAGAAGGCTCTATTTTGTACATATATCACAGTTATGGTGGCTTTGTGCCGTCTTATCTAACAACTCCGGAGACGGTATTAATATAGACTGGATTTGACCTACGTGTTACATCTCTGGCATGAAACCAACTAGTCAAACAGGGTATGTGGGAGGATCATTGCAGTCTTGTATGGAACCTTTGACACATTTAAATGTGCTTCGTATACATTAAATGAATGCAATATAAATATAGTCGGACTTGGACGTTCTCTTCAGATAAAGTGTTCAAGATTTGTGACGAACATCGATGGGTAGGAACAAGTCAACATTCAACTGTGGCTGACACCAAGGACAAGTCTGAATTGCCTCCTTCAGAATCAATATTTCACGAGGCGAATGCGTCATCAAAGGCTTCCGAGACAAAGGGTCCTTCAGCGGGAGACACTTCTTTTGGGTGGATTTTGATGACACAGCTGAAGTGTTTGTTGCAGTCCTTTGTGTCCCAAAATCTGCGTTGGAGCTTGTCATTATGAGACCTGCTAGTCTTAAGCAAGTTTATTTAAATAGCACCTTTTTTAAGATCACAAAGTGCTTCGCATGAATAATGAGACAAAGGCAAGCCTTAACAAGTGAGCTGCTTTTTGAAGGTGTCCACAGGTCTGTTTGGGGCATGTTTTAAAGTTACTGTGAGGAACTTTTAACTGTTTATGAAACAGTCTCGGTTTAATACTGATGCCTCTATATGACCTACATAAGCAAACGAGAAATAAGAAGATTCTATATAGTTATTCTGAATGCTCGTCATTGGTTCCAACGGGTCGTATTTCGTGCATAATCAGACAATAATCCGACACCACGCTGTTGGAGGCCCAGGCCGCATTGCTAAACACCCTGGAGAGAAGGGAGGCACAAGAGAACCAGAACCAGGACTGTGCAGGGCTAGACTGTGAGACCCTGCTGCAGTAAAATTAGAAGTTTTCTAAAGGGAGTCTGGTGCTCAGAGATACTACCGCTTTTGTCTGCAGGGAAATCAACAGAAAAATAAAGTTCCTCCTGGTAGCTTTAAGATGTTTTAAATAACAGAGGAGTGTCTAGATGGGAACCTGCAAACTGCAAAATCTGATATGAGTTCTGCAAAAACTCTTGCGAGACTCGCAGCTCAACAACCTATCCTAACCTTAACCATTTGAGGTCAATGTCTAACCTTAAGTATTAGAGGTTAATGTCTAACCTTAACTATTTAAGGTCAATGCCTAACTTTAACTATTAGAGATCAATGCCTAACTTTAACTATTAGAGATCGATGCCTAACTTTAACTATTAGAGATCAATGCCTAACCTTAACTATTCGAGATCAATGCCTAACTTTAACTATTAGAGGTCAATGCCTAACCTTAACTATTCGAGATCAATGCCTAACTTTAACTATTAGAGATCAATGCCTAACTTTAACTATTAGAGATCAATGCCTAACCTTAGCTATTCGAGATCAAAGCCTAACTTGAACTATTAGAGATCAATGCCTAACCTTAACTATTAGAGATCAATGCCTAACTTTAACTATTCGAGATCAAAGCCTAACTTGAACTATTAGAGATCAATGCCTAACCTTAACTATTAGAGATCAATGCCTAACTTTAACTATACAAGATCAATGTCTAACCTTAACTATTAGAGATCAATGCCTAACCTTTCCCAGTTTGTGAGCTCCCTTCGAGCTACTACCAAATAACAGCTTGTTTGAAATTAACATATCAAAGAAGTGTCCACTATAGAGAGCACACAAGGACCAATAGAGCCAATGATATTTTTAAAACAGATGTAGGTAAAATGTCAAGGAGCATTTTCACACTTAAAGAGTCCTCCAAAGTCTTCACAAGCCAAGCCCTCCAAAGTAGCAGCTCCTGAAATGGGACATATAACTAAAGTAGACCAAGTATAAGACGTCTGAAAAGCAGCCTAGAGACCAGAATCAAACAGTGCAGCCCGGGTTATAATTATACAACAGAAGATTGGGGGCATCAGTTACTCATTGAGGCAAAATAACTCATGCGGACTAAAAAAAGAGATGACAGAGGTGGCCGGTTCAGTTTCCCCAAACAGCCTGGAAAATCTGGACAGGGAAGTTAATGAGAAACGCGCTCAATTCCCATTGAAATGTCCTTGAGCGAGACAATTAATCCCCCACCAGCTCTAGAGGAATTCCTCTGAGGCTAATAGTTGAAGACCGCGGTCGTGCCGGGCAGCTCCCAGGTGTGAATGTGTGTAAGTGTATAAAAGTGAAGCGGGGCCATTCTCAAAAAAAATAAAAAAATAACAGCGTGCATGCTCAGTGAACCTTCCCGGGATAAGTGAAGGTTAGAAAAGTCTATTTAAGGTTTTTGACGAGGCAGCGAGCGGAACCAAAAGTTGGCGAGGGTACCGCAGGTCACAGTCAGCCAACAGAAAAGTCCACACAGCCACAAAAGGTGTCATTTCAAACGAACATCAAGGTATACTCGATTGTTTTAGGGATGAGAATTTGGATGGATGGCACTTTAAAGTTACTTACTTCTTGCCTTTGTGGTGTTACATTCAGCTTTTTACAAGGTCAATTACATCCAGGCAGCGCACCGCATCCGTTCATTCAAAGAGAAGAGGGTTCAGAATGACACAAGTTGTGATTTGGAGTGACACAGGAGTGGATTAGAAAAGCCAGAGGGCAAATAGATGACACACGCGACGTGAAACATACGTGTCAACAGCAATCTGCTTCAACTTACTATTTTATACCCAATAAAGAGTGTTTGTTTGGAAACTCGGAGTGAATCATGGAGGTGGGAAGGCCTGTGGAAGTGCCAAACGCTTTAAAATGTTAGTGTTTGGAAACTAATTAGAGTGCAGAACCAACAGAAATATTAAAAGGTAATATATCACTGTGGATGACTGCAGATGGGGAGTTTTGTTCCACACAGAGGTATTGATCAGAAACCCCATCAGCACCCATATCGCATTTTGTGCAATTAAAATCATATTTATCATCCTTTTAATGGAAAATGGGCCTTAATGAAAAATGTTTAATTCCCCCATCAATTTAGAATTAATCGTCAAGCAAATAGGTGCCAAATATCATCGCCATCAGAGGGGTGGCGATGCTTATATTACCATTTTTTATTTAATTTTTTGGAGTGACATGTCCAAGCTTCTTATTGACTTGCATGTCAGTGCAGTGCCAGTGGGCGGGTGCCGGCCTAATTAGTCCACAGTATAAATAGAATTAGCAGAGAAAGAAAGAAAGAGAGTGAGTGAGGTTCAGCCGAAAAAACACCCAATTCATGACTCAAAATGTGCTTTTTGTATACTTTGAGGTTTTTCTGTAGGCGGGAGGGAGGTTGGGGTGGTCCCGTGTGAAACTAAATGTCAACGTCCACAGCTTAACCAAGTACTTTTGTGGCCTTATTTTAGGACTGTCAATCAATTAAAATATGTAATTGCAATGATTGTTCATAGTTAACCGTGATTAATGGCAAATAATCGCACATTTTTTTATCTGTTCAAAGTGTACCTTAAAGGGAGATTTGTCAAGTATTTAATACTCGTATCAACATATGCTGCTTTATGCAAATGTATGTATATATTTATTATTGGAAATCAATTAACTACACAAAACAATGACAAATATTGTCCAGAAACCCTCACAGGTACTGCATTTAGCATAAAACAATATACTCCAATCACAACATGGCAAACTCTGACTGCATGTGATTATCATAAAGTGGGCATGTCTGTAAAGGGGAGACTCGTGGGTACCCACAGAACCCATTTTCATTCACATATCTGGAGGTCAGAGGTCAAGGGACCCCTTTGAAAATGACCATGCCATTTTTTCCTCCCTAAAATTTAGCGTACGTTTGGAGCGTTATTAAGCCTCCTTCCCGACAAGCTAGTATGACATGGTACTAATGGTACATGGTACTTAGGTTTTCTAGTTTCATATGATGCCAGTATCTTCAATAATTGCATTAATGAGTTAAAGAAATTAGTGGTGTTAAAACAAATTTGCCTTAACGCGTTATCGCCTTAACTTTGACAGCGTGTGTTTATTTTGTTTCAATGCAGTTTAGTTGTATGTGAACGTAATTTTATAGGAGACGGGGTTTAAATAAATGTAGTATTCAGAGTTGTGAACGTAAATCACTGGAGATTTAGCCCATTTTGGATAAAACAAATGAATATTTACTTACTGCTGCCAAAAGTAGTTTGACTTCACATGACAAACCTTTACCTGTAATGCATCTACTTCTCTCACATTTTACCTTCATTAAGACTAAGTTCCTGGCTGCTCAGTAATTGCAAAACCCTCCACCACAGGGGACTGAAACTAACTCAAGAAAACCTGGTTTGTGTTGCCCCCTGGGCCACCGTGGGAAAACTTTCCAATCTCGACTGCGAGCGAAACCATAAATTTTAGCCTCTCTCAAAATAAGAATTGATGTATCGCTGATAGCTGCTGTCCGCCACGCAGTGGTAGACGCGTGCTAGATAGCCGACCGACGTCTCCGTAATGTGCCCGCTCCCTCTAATGTGCAGTAATGATTTTGTCGACTCATGCAAACAAAACATCAGCAAGGACCATTGCCCCCAACCCCAGTACCCAACTAAATGCCAAGTTCTCTTCATCGCTCCTGTGTTTTCCTCCCTCTTCGTGTTATTGCAGTCACAGAATGAAAAATAATCAAAGCCTGGAAACCATTCAGGAATTTGCTGGCAGAGAAAAAAAAAAATGTATTTCCCCCTCCCTCTTTTTCAGTCTCTCTCTCTCTTGTTTTCCCCCAGCAGTAAGACTAAAATTATAAATCATCTCCCCGCAGACAAAATTTCATGCTCGATGGGTGAACAACTCCAGCATCTGGTGGGGTCCTGTGATGAGGTGCGTTCCAAGTTTCTCCCTCTCCCAGCTTCCCCTGGGCTGATCCCGAGCATCGGCAGCATCCTGCCAAACGTTACACACGTGCAGCTGAAACGATAAGACAAAAAAAAAAAAGATTGATATTTAGCAGGGCTGCTCGCACTCAACCTGTTCTGCAGGTCTGACGGCGGCGGCGCATGTGAAATCTCCGTGGTGGATTCATGTCACATCACAAGGTGTGTGCACACCTCAGGGAAATTCTCCTCGGTGAGTGCACATGGGAGCGCGGAGTGTGTCCAAACATATACCTCGTATCCCTTAACAACAAGCCTGGAGCCAATGGTCGGCCTGCGGGTCTGAAACGCATGATATCATTGCCACTGAGAGGGAGGAGATGATTTTTAAAACTTAATATCCAGGCAGCGAGGAAAAACATTTTGTCTCTAACATCACATTAATACGCCAAAATTACTGCTCAGAACCTCAGCAAATAGTCTTTGGTGGTATTTTTAACCTGCCTGATGGGACTTGTGATGTCAGGACGAATTTAGATTTTTTTTTTTTTTTCATAACCAAATGGATTTTCATCTTTTCACTCTGGTTCTGATTCAAAATGTTTGTTCAAGGACATCTAGGCACAACACCCAAAAAAGAAATCCTTTGTGCATACTGAGTATCTAATGAATATCCGTCTAATAAAGGCATGGAATGATTTTGAAAAATAAATTAGTGAATCAGCTCAGGCTGTTCTCATACACCGTTTGTGGCTGTACCTACGTAATGTAATGCACTGTAATTCATATATATCTCATGAAATCAATTCATATGTAATCCACGTAACGGTGAACCAGGAAGTATAAAGAGCGAATTTTAGCCAGGAGACCGCTTTTTGTATCCCGTTTGATACCAAACGTCAACGTTGATTTATTAGTCACTTAACTTCCGCACTTCAGTGACGCAGCTTCTGTAGTTATTTTAACCTAAACGAAGAATTATTTCTCACATAACTTCCGCGCTTACATAACTCCACTTTCGTAGTTATTTCGACCCAAACATTGACTTATTTGTCTCGTAACTTCTTTACTTAAGTTACGCCGCTTCTGGAGTTATTTTAACCCAACCACAGTATTTTTGTAAACCTAACCAAGTAGTTTTGTTGCCTAAACCTAACCAAGTTTTTTCCTGTGAAGTTTATTTTGAAAAGAATGTATGCATGTAACAAGCTGAAATTGACACATGTTGCTGGACATTCATAGGAAACGCACAAAAATGAGGAATAACTTTTTGTAAGATATCGTACAAACCGTTGTATTATGATACGTTTATCAGCTACATTTGTCACAGTTCGAATCTCAAGCTTTGGCACAAGGTTGTACTTTAAAAAAACAATCCATCCAAGTCAGTTTAGAAAAATCAAATGTGTAATTCATAAAGCCATGTTTGGTAGGATAATTCCTAATTTGCAATCCAACTTTTTGGGCGAATATTTAATCACAAAAAAGTGGCCCAAACCAGCTTTCATTAAGTGTTTTTTGGCAACTTATTCTCCTTTAGTTTTTGTGCAAAAGAAAAACAGAAAGAGAAAAAAATCAAATCACTTGCTGTCATAATACGACATCCAGTGGAGTGTTAAAATACCCGAATATGTGTCCTAAGAGGTATTTGGGGAGATAAAGTGTACAGCAGTGTCTGAGGCGTTCATGGTAACAATCATTTTGGAACTTATTTAACCAAAAGCAAATGATCCGCCATCACAAAGGTGACTTTGCCCACGCTGAGAGCAAAACTGCAATCCCGACCTCACCTGTTGGAGCCGTGGGTGTGATGGCAGACATCATTAAGCTCGGGGATCTTTCGTGCTATTTAGGGGAGCTTGTTAAAAAAAAGGACCATCACTCACTGGAGAAAGTGCTGCAATGCAGAATGAATAATTTGGCGGCGAATATAATTCCCAGACTGCAAGACCAACATTTTGGATAAATTAGCTGCCTAAGCTTCACTGCCTTTGTATGTTGGCGATGACGGAGCAGATGGCATATTTTACTGTTTTACCACCGGAGGAGTGTTGTTGATATCTAAATAATTCTTTCAGATGGAGGGCTATTTGTCCCTAAGTGGAAATGAAAAGCAGCCATTTACAAAAAAAAAGTCCAGACACTTTTAAAACTTTGTTAAACCCATATTGATGTGTGAGATTAATAGAAAAAAAAAACACTTTTGCTCCGTCCTTTGATTTCTGCACAGTCACCGTACCCAGATGTCCGCGGATGAAGAGAGCAAACGCTGACAACAATAAAGTAAACGAGTCCTCCGATGTAGCAGCAACTTTTGGCACGGACATATGCTTGCCTAACAGGGAAAACAGCTTTCCACAGAAGCCCGAGCATATGGCCGGCTCCTGTTCCGACAACAAGATGCCGTGTCACCTTGCTAGCCACCTGTAGCCAGCGACCAGCCGAGAGAGCGATAGAGAGAGAGAGAGGGGGGGATTTAAGGTGAAATACACAGGCCGACATACATATTTGCCTCTCCGATAGGCCGTATGCTTATCTTGTTGACCTTTGCGGCGTCCGACGACATGTCACACACTCTGTCACCGCGGCCAGGCAAGCGTGAAGAGGAACCGGTGGGGGTCAAGAGCACAAAAGCGTTTGAAAAACACGGTCGCAGCCTCTAAAATCCTGCGCCTTTTGCTCCCCTTTTCCCCCTTCTTTTCTGATTCCGCGCACGTCCCAACAAGCGACAGCGATTTGCATGATGTGATCGGCCTCTGCCTTCCTGCAGCTCTTTAGAAGTGTGTGTGTGTGTATGTTTGAGCGTGTTTGTAAGTGTCAGTGTGTGCGGGCCGACTGCCAGCCAGCTTAAGCTGCGAGGGGGGAGAAAAAGGGGGCTTTGAGCCTATAGATATCTCACAGAGCAATCAGGGAAATATGCTGAAATACGTGACAGGCGGAGTGCGTCACTCAGCATGCATCTTTAATTCCGTGTGAGCTTTGGGTTGTACCGTAGCATTGCTGAGTTAAGGTGAGGTGTTTGTCGGGATGAAACTAGGCCAGGTAGCACACACACTTTCACACTTGACTCATCAAGTGAGGAGACGGATCTAATCAGCACGAACGTTCAAGGACAGTTTTTTTTTTTGCAGATATAAAAAAATTTACATAAAGGAAATGCCCGCAAAAGTTATACCTCCTCAAGTGTCCGGAGGCGGCTATTTTTTTCTTAGCTGCTAAACTATAAAGAGCTGAAACACACTTCTATTTCTCTTCAGGGATGAAAAAATGTAATCAAGGCTGCGTGTTTTCTCCCCCTTTGTGTGTCAGAATCACAAAACCAGGCCAATTCCTCCTGTGATACATGGGGAATGCAGCATGTTAATAGCGCTACCACATGTACGCCATTACCAGTGAATGTGATGGAGATCAGAGCGCAGATAGGTAATGAGAGCGAACCGTTCAAAACATCAGTCGAGGATTCGCCGGCGTTAATTAAACGGATGAAAATACGCTGGGCAAAGCAGAAAACAACGCCATAGGTGATAATTTAAAGGTCCCGTACCGTGCTCATTTTTAGGTTCTTAATTTGGTACTTTTTAATTTTGTGTTTCTATTAGATCATGTTTACATGCTTTTATGTTAAAAAAAACTGTATTTTCCTCACACTGTCTGCCTGAATATGCCTGTATTTACCCTCGGAATTGCGTTGCTAGGCAACAGTTTGGGTCTATGTCTGCTGGTGCCGTCAAATGGGATCGTGTTCACCGTGTTCACGGGAAGAGTCCATATGAAAGCAACCCTCTTGTGATATTCTGAACCTTGTAAGTGGAAAGTTTCTTAAAGCTTCGAGTTAACGAGCTGTGACGTGTTTGTTGACATTAATTTTCGGTGCACAATAAGTTAATATATTGTAATTTTAGACGTATATTATTCTTCGTAATTTTATATTATGTCTGAGGAAAATTGATATTCAATATGTCAATATGCCTTTGCATTTTCTGCATCATGTTACCCTTTTGCTTGCTTGCTAAATTATTAGCCTCTGTGGCTTCTAGACGCCGACAGTAACGTTAATATTGCTGTTGCTTAGCAGCGGTGTTCTCACGACTTAACCACTTGATACGACTTCCCATGTTGTAAACATAAGCTCACAAGTATAAAAATATTATAAATATATATAGGCCTGGGACATATTTAGAATATTTACGTTTAAAACTGTGAAATGGCCTTTTGATTGTAGATTTGTGACATCACAAATGGAAAGAAGTCTTGACAGCTTGTTTCAAACGCACAGTTTCAGAATACGGGCCGTGTGTATCTCTCCATGGATTGAACGTTTCAATACTTTCATAGTATTTCTATGTTACTTAAACCTGCTTTATAATATAAAACACATTTAAGGGGTGATATCTGAACTCCCTTGCACTGGTGAATGAGCATCTACGTGCACTTTTTTGGAAGCCCCTCCCCCACAAGTGTATTGATGAGTATGCACATTATGAGCATTTTCTAAATTGAAAATTAGATGCCAATTTGCTTGCTCTCACTTGAGCCTGGGGCCTTTCCGGTTATAATTTATACACTGTAATTGTTTATCATTCTCCCCGTTTTGCTGTCTCTGAGTGTGTCTGCTTGTGTGTTCTCTGGGAGGGAAAAACCACAGAAGACAGTACGGCAGATAAGTGAATTCCTGAGCTACAACAAGTCGCACCTTGCAGCGTGAACGGGGGGCCGCACGTCTTTGTTGATTTGTCACATTTCGGCGGCGTAATGAGGGATTCCAGTCACAGGCAGCCGGCTCCTCGCTGCCGGAGAGAGCAGGATGCACTCTGACAGGGGAAAAAAGGGGGATAGAAGAAGAGAGAGAGGGAGGAATAAGTGGGTGACGATGAGACATTTTGGAATGAGGAGGGGAAATTTGTTTAGGGAGGGAGGATGGAGGGGAAAGGGAGCGCTGAGGGGGGGCCTCAAGGAGGGTGTTGTGAGGTCAAGGTTCCAGTCTGTGGTGTGAGTTGGCCGCCAGCACGTGGCCACAGCACGTTGCAGCTCTCCGCGAGGCAGAGCTAACACTCTGGAAAAGGAGACTCGGCAGGAAACAGAGATACAGGGAGGGCGGAGGGGGAGAGAAGACTGTAAAAGAGGAGCCCCCCCCCCAGCTCTCTTTCTGTCACATCCCCGACACAGAGAGCCAATAGCCGGGGTTCGTCCGCTGGCATCGCTGCCTCCCTCCTCTCAGAGTCAAAGCAGACAGAAGGACCACATGGCGCGAGGACATACGACGTTAGCAAGTAATTAAGAAGATATCACATACATAGTGTTCATTCCGCTAATTGATTCACTGACTTAATTGACTCCCAATGAATATATAATGACAGCAGCTGTCATATTTTCAGTTTAAATGAACTCTCGGAGCAGCTTTATCTGGAAGTCGTTATTAAAATACTTCATTACATCACACGCTGGAGTATTGTGACAGCAATGTAAAGCTAATCACGTTTGGTAATGCCCGTGTTCGCCGTGGCTGTTGCACCGAGATAGACGGTGAATAATCCATCGCTCCTGTTCTTGCTTTTTGGCTATTATTCAGTTTTGTGTCAGGGCCAAATGCCTATGGCTGTTTGGCTTTTTCACTTACTTTTCTATACTGTGATTGTCCCTTCAATCCTTAATACTGACCACTGTGTTTATTTGTTCAGGTTGATGCTCATACACCGTTCATAGCTATACCTACGAAAATCAATGCACTGTAAGTCGGTAAACATTGATTTATTTGTCACTTAACTTACATACTTAAGTTACGCAATTTATGGTGTTATTTTTACCCAAACCACGACCTTTTCCAAAACTTAACTTAGTAGTTTTTGTAACGTAACTTCTGTACTTAAGTTACGTCTTTTTATGACTTATTTTAACCAAAACCACGATCTTTCCTAAACCTAAGTGTTTTTATTGTAATGTAACGTACGTACTTAATTTATGTCGCTTCCTGTATTATTTTAACACAAAACCATGATATTTTCCTAAACCTAACTAAGTAGTTTTTGTTACGTAACTTACATACTTAATTTACGCCACTTCCAGAGTTATTTTTAATCAAACCACAATCTTTTCCTAAACCTTACTAGGTAGTTTATGTAACGTAACTAACGTACTTAAGTTACGTCACTTCCCATGTCATTTTAACCCAAACCACGATCTTTTCGTAAACATAACTAAGTAGTTTCCTGTTAAGACAGAAGTTTATTTTGAAAAGACTGTATGCATGTAACGAGCACAAATTGACACATGCTTCACGTGTTGCTGGACATTCGTAGGAAAATGCACTCCAAATGAGGACTAACTTTTTTACAAGATATCATACGAATCGTATGAGGATACGTTGTGATGGTTTCACTCATAGACGTGATAGACAAGGCCCCTTCAAGCACATTAGCTACGATCAAGACAAAAAACAGCCCACAATTATCAGCCTTTTGAAGAATCATTTAAGGACTTGAATCTCTAGACTCCCGGAGTCAGCGTGGCAAACCTCAACGACCCTTCAGAGGCGATTTTGAGCCTACTAAACCCACCCCCAAAAATGGACCAAAGGTTGTGTCAAGTGGGATTATTGGCTCAAAAAAGGGAAAAGAGAGCAAAAATGTGGATGTCATTTCAAAAGTAGGTTGAGCAAGTCAAAAATAGCTTCAAAGGCCTCCGACTTGAGAACAAAATCCCAAGAGTGCGTCTTCTGAGGTAAGAAAAAGAACTCAATGAAGGCTTTTGCACGTTAAACATACCTGATGCTAACTCGGGCAGCATTTCTATTCACCGGTTTACAGTAAATAACAACAGTGACTGTGTATTTATTGGTAATCAAAGATGGTATGTGGTGCACTTTGACACTCAAGTCTGTAGAATACATACTAGTTCAGTTAAACTACATTTTTCCCCTTTACTTTTTCACTCAAATAATAGCATATTGCATTGAATTCTACCACCGTGGCAAAGTTGAAAAGAAAATAATTAACCTTGGTCATAAAATATATATAAAAGATTCAATAGCAATAACTAGTGAATGATTCATGCCTCTATTATATGAAAGACCTTCACTGTTAGACTCCCTCTTTCTTGGACTTTCTTTAAAAGTATGAAAGCACTTCCAGACAGTAAAAAGCGTGTTTAACTAAGAAGCAGTATTGTGTAATTTAATGGACATGGAGTTCACCGTGTGCAGCATCCTCTTTCTTTCTCAGTATTTCTTTATTCTACTGAGTGCCGTCTGCAAGTGAGGACAGCAGTGCGTCAATGGCTTAGAGAGTCGTTGGCCGCCAGCTGCCCTCCATCTAAGATGCTAACACCAGAGCAAGGAAAAGGGCACATGTGGAGGCACTGCCATCCCTGCCCAGCCGCTCAACCACCTGTTTGACACTCTGCCCTCTGGATAAGGGTTCCAGTGCAGCCGTGTCTGTGACGCTTCCCTGAGCAGCGAACTGTGATCTCCCTACAACACTGAATAGTGTTAGAAAAGATATAGAAGGAATGGATGCGTACTTTCACAAAAGGTGTTGCAGTTGTGCATCCATGCTTATTCCAGCTTCAAAATTGAAGGTCGTAACAAATAACACCTGGTATTTATGCATGTTATCTGGAAAACTAATTTACAAAGGAGACCATTAAAATCTAACCAACATTTTTTTTTTTGCATGTCAGAATATTTGTAAATATATTTGTGATTTTAAATGTAAAAAAGAAATATATATATATATTTTAAATAATGAAAGTTGTATTATATTACTCCAATACATAAATATTCTAAACATATTGTTAAGCATATATGGGATATTAAATCAAAATTATTTAAAGTTAAAATACTTTGTTTAAATTAAAGGTAACACTTCATTTTACAGTTCTGTAAATTTCATGGTAATTGGTGATAGTTAAATGGTAATAATTAGCAAGTAACCTATTTGAAATTTCTTTGGAATTACTGCCAAATTACCCCAATATTTACCTCATAATTAATCAAAAATTACTTTATTATAAACATTATTTACTCGTTATATTCCGCTATTTCCCAATAGCTGATCATTTATTTAATACATTTCCAGGAAAAGAATACAAAGTTAATTGATATGCTTTTATTTCCATGTCTGCAGATAAATAGATGATAATTAAGGGCCCTATTTTAACCATTATATGCTATTTTATCATATAAATATTAAATAATGTTTATAATAAAGTCATTTTCGATAAACTGTGAGGTAAACATTTGGGTCATTTGGCAGTAATTCCAAAGAAATTTAAAATAGGTTACTTGCTAATAATCAGGTATCAGATTCTGCACACTGTGCCTTTAAACACAAGGGATTCACAGAAAATGAATGCATGCATGTAATACTACAAATCTCCTTGATATCAATCTCACTGTTTACTGTTCACTCTCTTCACTCTGAAGTAACTGCTAATGCTAACGCAACATCCTGCTGCGGCTGCTTCACATTAAGAGCGTTTAACTGGAAAAACGGGGGCTTTTATTGTAAAGCATCTATCTCTGACAAAGTAGCTCCTCGACGAGTGTGTTTTGCTGTCGAAATTAAACCGCGCTCGCTGTTGCCACGGTAACCGCGGGTGTCGCCAAGTCATTACAACTTCGACTCATGTCCCTCCCTGCAGCCACATTCCCACCTCTCCAATCCCATTCATGCTTTACCTGTCCACCAGATGCCCTCAGCCTTTCTCCACCTCCCTCAACCACCTGCTTCCACTTCCCCTTTTCAGCCCTGCAGTGTCTAAAGGGGCCCATTTGCACTCGTTCCCTACCATTATCGTCAAAGTTGCAATGTTGTTTCGTGCCTTTTGCTTTGGAGCCACCTGTATCTGAATCCTGGAAACTGTAACCCTAGAACCTGGTCACGTTTCTTGCTGCCTTGCATCTCTGTAACATTCCTGTTTTTCTCATTCTAGACAGAACATCACGACATCACCTTGCCGGCACGACGCAGTGACTGTCGGCATCATCTAACTAAGGTCAGCAAAACACTTTAACACGACTCAAAACACTCAAGGTCCAATTTACAAAACTGTTTGTCATCGTCTGCAGTTAAGCCTACATGCAGGGCTTCTGTCTCCTTTGTGCACATGCATTTAAATAAGGATCATGAATAGTCCGTGCATTCTCCTGGAATTACTCAAGTTTATGTCATTTTGCGTGGAAAAATTCCATGCACGATGCATATCATGTTTAGGGATATGCATTGGCAGGGAAGAAAAATGTCCATGGACACTGCCTAAAAGAAAACAGAATGGTCACAACTCAGTGCAATCTTATAGAGTTTTTGTTTCATTATTAATGCTTGCAGTGCTGTTTTATGGGCTAATATCCCCTATGATAGTGTATAGAAGTCTTCATTGAGTGACACATACAATTTGTGGGTGTGCGTGGTGAGTTTTGGGATGTGGAAACGTGATAATGCTGTAAAAACATGACAAATTTATGAGGGAGCCATAAAGATTTTGCTGAGTAAATAGACAAATGAATAAAACAAAGCTACTCCTTTTCATCAGACATTTACAGTGTGCATTTGGCTCCGTTTAGCCCGCGATGCAAAGAAGTCAGCAGTCATTCAGTCAATATGTAGAATATACATAAATCTCAGGATTTTAAATTCATTTTGGGTGCAAAAAATTATGATTTTTAGCTGACAAGAAATGAAGAAGTCAGACTCAGAACCTGATAACCTTCCAGTATATCTGTACAGTAGCTCCTCACTGGCTGTTCTTCCTTGAAATAGATCCTTGCTTACCCGCGAGTACATAACGTGTTCCTTAACAAAAGGCCTCAGCTTCTTAATGGTTTCTGGTATAAAGTCACTCCTGCTTAATGAATGTTAATGTGAATCGAGGGCCCTGTAGACGCTGGGCGTGCAGACAATCCCTCGGTTCTCACCTTCAGGAAGTGATGACAGCCTGTTATGGCACTGGGTTGCCTCCTGACAGCACTGCCTCTTGATTACAAACACTTAAAAAAACAAGAGAGGATGTGTCATTTCCTTTCTTTCTTTGCTTTTTTAAGGTAAATTTGACACTTTTGTCTAACTTCATAACGAAGACTCAGTGGAGACAATAGCGTGACTAGTGTTATTAGACACAAACGGGCCACTTAAAAGCATGCTTGCTTTTTGAAAGATCAAAACCTCTGATTAACTATTTTCGACTACGGCTATGATTTTGGACCCGGAAACAGTAATCGCATGCGGTAATTAACATTCAAAGCTCCTCAGATCATATCATTAAGCTATTTCTGTAACAAGGGTCACTCCGATTGTATTATGTGTGGATGAAAAAGAAGCAGAGCCGTCTTATTCGGCGGCAACAAGGTGTAATCATTGCCTTTGTGAGCATGATCAATCAAACGCTTTGTATTATGTTTTTTTTTTTATTCTAATAATCCACGATGCAACATGTGAAAATATGTACAATTTCTTTCCAGCTCTCATTGTCATCCACCATGATAATTATGAGTGTTGTATAATTACAGTAATCATCACAGTTTGTCAGTTTCTTCTCAAACTCAGTTTACATACACCCATGCAAAAACTGATTATCTATTGTAATCTGCAGCACGCCACTTAAAAAAAATACATATTTTATAAAGTACTGTATAGACAAAATCTACACGCAACAAAATGCTATTTTAGTAGTATATACTGGGAGCCTGCTGTATTGGAGGATTTGGGAAAAAAAGAAAGAACACATAGGCAGATCATCTATACCAACAACATATCAAAAGTAAATGACTCAATAAATATATACATGACTAAATAAATAAATAAATGTCATAAAAAATTAGCAAAAATAATATTAAAATGTAACTTAGCTGCTAATTAATTGACAAAATGTGACATAAAAAATAATATAAATGCAAAAATAAACTAATACATTTGGAAATTAATAAAAATAAACATATAAATAAATAAAAAGGAAAATTAAACCGAAGAGTGAATAAAACCTGCAGGATCAAAAATAAGTGAAGAAATAAATAAACGACTCGATGATTAAATAAATAAATTAAATGTAGCAAAAATAATAAAAAATAACTTATACCATCTGACATAAAAATAAAAAAGCAATAATAAACAAATAAATTTAGAAATTAATAAAATAAACATATGAATAAATAAAAGGGAAAATTAAACAGAAGAGTGAATAAATAAGGGAATTAATACAAAGATAAATAAATCAAGAAGCAAATTAAAACAGAAGTATCAATTTATGTCACATTTTATCAATTAATTAATAGCTACATTTATTTTTTAATATTTTTTCTACATTTAATGACATTTATTTATTTATTTATCGAGTCATTTGTTTATTTATTCAATTTTGTTCTGTCCTCCTTAACAATCATAATGTTTTCTTCAATATCAAAGCTATCTCTTGACAGTTATATGTACTTCCTTGGGTACATTGCGAAGAGGAACTCCTAATAGCTAATTCAACATAGTTTTTATGGTGCCACCTTTCCAAACAGGGGTCTCAAATTAGCCTGTTGGGGGCCCACAGTGTCAGAATTTGAAAACCGATCATCTGTAGAACGCTTCTGCAAGGCTCAGATTGGTAGCAAGAGACTAATTTTCCATCACTGATCAAAACTGACTCCTGAATTTAATTTCCGTAAGTAGTGCAAATCCATTTCCGCGTCTTATTAGGTGGGTGGAATGCACTTCTCTTCTCAGGATCTAGAATTTTTTTTTAAAAAGCATATCACAACCGGCCTTATTATCATTTCACCCTTGCTAAAAGTTACCCTTGTGTATTATTGTATCATTTTTTAGCAGATATTTCCTTGCTCATATCTTCCATTTAACAATATCCCTGGGGAAACCTGCGTTGCATGATGTATTAAAGGTCTCTTCAGTTCTGTCTTTATGAAGGCATGGGAAAGTCTTTTACCAAAATCCTTCATCAAAACTACATTTTATAACCTCCAAAACTTATGGAGGGATTAAATGTCCTCATTTCTTTTCTACTCTCGCAGTCATTGAAAGTCGATCTGGATAAAAGTGTCAGCCAAACGCCTAAATGTAATATTAATGTGTTCTTTTTATAAAAAATCTACAGAGGAACACTGCGAATCTAGTCCATCATCATAATTATTTAAGCAGTATTCCTTTATTGGTAAATGAAGTTGGTTATGACAGCCAAGTAAATGATGATTGGAGTTTAATCATTGTCATCAATCAAGCGAGTCAATCATTTAATTCAGCTTTAACTCGGCCCTGTATATGAGGATTAATGCAGGAGGACGGACGAGGACATTGGGATTCAGCGCATGGGTCTCGCAGAGCCCGCTGGAAGTCAGGGCATGGTTCAGCAGGCAAACACATATGTCATGTCACGAGTCTATTTGCTGTGCAGTGGTGGAAAGGCCATAAAAATAACCTTTAAAAGAATTTTAGAGCCATCATTCTCAAAGTCGAAAAACAGAGATTCTTGGTTCCACTAGTTTCATTAAAAAGAGGATTCGATGTCATTCACAGGGAGGATTTCACAGGATGTCCTTTCATCTTCCCTCAAGTTACAATTTGCATCAGCCTCACTGCAAGTAAACACATTACGCTTCAGTTAAAACAAACTCTTATTGACACCATGTAAGTCATATGTGAGTAAAGGTCTCAGAGTGCTTCAAACCAACTTAGGCATGACGCTTATATACAACTAATATACAACTGCAGATACATATTGCTGCATATTATGTTTTTAATCAACATAATGAAAAAACATTGTTAATACACGTAAAAAATGGCATTGTACGTTTCTGCAAACCACGGGATACGTTAAATGACGATCTTTCTGAACCCCAATTTTTTTAAAGTTTATACGTTTCATTACATCCTTGATCACTCTTGCAGACACACCCCGTAGTTAACGTTGTGAAATGATTGGTTAGGTTTAGGCAACAAAACTACTTGATTAAGGTTAGAAAAAATATCATGGTATGTGTTAAAATTTTAACGTAAGAACATTACATAACAACCGCAACAATGTAACTAGTGTGAATAAACAACAACCACTGCAACTGCCTTTAACTGACTTTCTTACGCAACATTACATTATAAGCATAACAATGTAACGTAACGTAACAACGTAATGTAACAACGCAACAACGTAAAAACGTAACAACGTAACGTAACAACGTAACGTAACAACGTAACGTAACAACGTAACGTAACAACGTAACGTAACAATGTAACTAGTATGAATAAACAACAACCACCCTTAGCAGAAATGTAACAACCCTAACTAAGTAACGACCGTAAATAAACATGCAACATTTTTCCTGGCAACTGAGCTGGCCAGTCACAGCACTTGGTTAAGGTTAGGGAAAATATGTGGCCTTGTTCACAATGCATATTCATGAGGAGGATCTTTAAATACAGAGAAAAGTGAAAAGTAATTTGTGTACTCTATTGATTACATTTAGCCAAAACCATCTTTCTGTAAATTTAACCAAAGTGCTTTTGTTGCCCTTACCTAACCGTAGACAAGGATATGAACCCCAATCTCTGGTATCAAAGTCCTGCACTTTGAAATTCTCCCTCAAGCTTTTTGTTTTGTATTCATCACTCAGATTCCTCTGTCCTTTCGTGTGTGCAACACCATGAATGCCTTTTGAGGAGATAATCTCCAAAAGAGACGCCTGAAAGTGTGCACCATCATCCCCATTTGTGTGATTAATTGCGTCCAGGCTACAAAGACACAAAAGTCTTGAGAGAGTTCAGTATAATCATTTTAGCTTTTCGGTGTTCCTGATGACACAAGGCTCATTTGACGTAAACTATTGTCTTAAGAAAGCTGAATTTAATGTTTAGTCATATTTTCATGGTTACAAATGAAGTTCCTGATAAACTTGTTTACCAACCATGTCTTCTTGTAACAAAATCACTGCATATGCCACCATTTACTTCAAGATATAACTATTCTCTAATTATGGATTCCACATGTTACACTTATAGGATGTATTCTGTCTGATGGCTTGATAGCCATTTAAATTTCTGTCATTGAAATTGTTTAAAAGGGCATGCATGGAAAAGCTTCCCATAATTCACACCTGCCACATCTGTATTCCGTGTTCAACATTGCGTTTACCTCAGCTGACAGATTGTATTGAACATTTGCATTGTAAGTTCACATTAGCAGTGGAAGCAACCATTCGATTGGAAATAAATTCTATTAAAAATGAAACAAAAAAAAGTCCATCATAACCTTTATTGGAAAAAAAGAAAAGAACTAGGAGAAAGGACCTCAGTAGTTTCAGATTTCAAAGTGAGCTCACCATGACACACAGGCCCAACGGTTTAACAGTTTCTTATGTATGCTGACATGGATGGTGGATAATAGAAACGAGGCAGCCAACTAACTACCAGTGTGCTCGTACCAGATGGATAAATTCAAAGCCTCACAGTTCTAAGTGTGTGGTGACAGGCTGCCACGGTGGGCGGTTGCAATTTCTGTTTTCTGCTTCAAGAACATGTGACGATAATCAGCGGGGTCCAGTTGAAAGCTGCGGTCGTAGGGGGGTGGCCTCCCTGTTGCTACGACGATATGAAACAAGACGCGGGGGTAAAAAAAAATGGTGCTTTACCTGGCTCGCCATTCCGCCTCATTAAATCTGAGAAAAGTGCCCACTGATTGGAAATTCCCACGTCTGCCACAAAGGAGCCGTTTTCAAGATGTAGTCATTTCTGTGGAGGAGTGGGAACAAACAATTGCCCTAGCGCCACCTCTTTAAATGGTGCTCTGTTGCACGACAAGCAGGTTGGTGTTGAAATCAATAACAAGATTAAAATCATTGTTTTTTTCCCTCTTTTTTTTTTTTTGTTGTCACCCACACTCGTGCTTAAGCATGACTCACCAAGGGTGTGTGTGTGTGTGTGTGTGTGTGTGTGTGTGTGTGTGTGTGTGTGTGTGTGTGGAGTTCTCAGTGTGACTGAGTAAAACATGAATCACACTTGTTGAAGCTGGGTTTCTGTTCATCTGCGCAGCAGGTTGCCGGTTTGACCATTTATGATCTCATTGTGGCAGAATGGACGTGTGCATGAGACTGATGGATGCTGTTTTTTTAATGCATGAGTGTCTCTTGTTATCATGGATCAAATCGGGGGCTCATCAAGAGATGATTCAAATCATTGACGTAAATCCTGCATAGTGATATGAGTTGTGCTAGATCTTGTGTGTACTTTTCCATTGCAGAGGAACAACAGGGGAGGTAGAAAACATGATAAATATAGTAGATACAACATGACAAACATGAGAAATGCCCTCTAGGGTGCCCCTCCAGTAGAGAAAACGTAATGCAGGGCCCTGTAACATGCAATCTATTGGAGAAAACATGATGACATGCCCTCTAAGGTGAAATCTAGTGGAGAAAATGGGATGAAGTGCCCTCTAGGGTGCCCTTTTTAGTGGAGAAAACATGATGCAGTGCCCTCTAAGGTGTGATCTAGTGGAGAAAACATGATGCAGTGCCCTCTAGGGTGTGATCTAGTGGAGAAAACATGATGCAGTGCCCTCTAAGGTGTGATCTAGTGGAGAAAACATGATGCAGTGCCCTCTAAGGTGTGATCTAGTGGAGAAAACATGATGCAGTGCCCTCTAGGGTGTGATCTAGTGGAGAAAACATGATGCAGTGCCCTCTAAGGTGTGATCTAGTGGAGAAAACGTGATGCAGTGCCCTCTAATGTGTGATCTAGTGGAGAAAACATGATGCAGTGCCCTCTAAGGTGTGATCTAGTGGAGAAAACGTGATGCAGTGCCCTCTAATGTGTGATCTAGTGGAGAAAACATGATGCAGTGCCCTCTAAGGTGTGATTTAGTGGAGAAAATGTGATGAAGTGCCATCTAGGGTGCCCTTCCAGTGGAGGAAACGTGATGCAGTGCTCTCTAAGGTGCAATCTAGTAGAGAAAATGCACTGGTGCCCCACCGTGTGCAGCTGGTGCCCTGTGCTAGAAAACAAAGGTGATATCACGTACATCAGTGCACCAATCTGGTTTTAGCAATATTTGAACCTGGATCTGATTACAGTATGTGGGTTGTTTGGTCTTACTGTCAATCAAATCTTATCAACCTTCACCCACACAGTCCTGATGAGATGTTTTGAGTGTCAAGTAATGCCATAAGGTGCTTCTTTAACTTTGATTGTTGCTTATTTAGTCATAAGTATATAATGTTAAAAAAGAAATACTTAAGATTTGTAGTCTAGTTTTTAGTTTTCAGTGTTCACCAAATGTAGTGTAGCAGTGCAAGGATAAATAAAACCATAATGTGTGAACAGCATTTATTATCTAACACATAAAACATAACATGACCTCTCTGAAATGAAACTGACATTTATCTTCTCAGCAATATCAGTGAAATGCGTTCTCTTTTCCTCCTTTCCGACCTTCTTCCCATCACTTTCTACTTCAGTCTTAAAAAAAACGGAAATGCAATCAGCCACTTTATATACAGCTTTTACGCAATACTACCCTCAAACCACTGTTATAATTAGCATAGCGGTTTAATAAATCAGTATCTATTTGTGAGGGCGTGAAAAGCCCATAAGGAACAAGGGTAGCAAGAGGGTTCTTCTCTATTTTTAAACGCTCTTGGCAGCGGAGACTTCACCACGGGAAGGTCAAAAGGGCGTGCTTCGGTGCAGTCGAGCTAAATTGGAAAATGGGAGCGTTTTAGCACATGAACACACAAAGAGATACACATTTAAGGTTGCATTTAAAACAGGAACACACTCATACATGCCCATATAAGTCACTATAGTATGCAACATGTGATCATCTCTCTGCTGTACCTGCTAACAAATTCAGATCCACTTATTTCTAATAGCAGAATCAGGAGGGGTTAGTGACCTCTTTTTTCTCTCAATAGCTGTATTTTCTCCACCTTTAATTCCAGTTCTGATTTAAATGATTCACAAACTGCAGAGTGCAGACTTGAATGGCAATCGGTGTCAGACAACGAAGGTCTTCTTTTTTCCACATTCCACCATGAAAAGTCATTCAAAATCCTACTGGCAGTACTTGTTTGCACTCTGACAATATATATGTATGCAGAAATCACAGAATTACTTTTAATACAGATGGAAAAACCAAATTTTAGTGTGATGTAATAAAGGGTGCAATTATATTAATTGTAGGGCTGTCAAAGTTAACGCACACATTAACGCAAATTCGTTTTACCCACTCCCATGTTGATAAGACTATTAAATACTTGACAAATCTCCCATTAAGGTACGTTTGAATAGATAAAAAAATTTGATTAATCATGGACAATCATGCAATCAATCACACTTAAATGTTTTAATCGATTGACAGCCCTAATTAATTGACATTGGAAATTCCAACAGAAAGTTTATGATTTCTGATCCTGATTGACAGGAAACCCTCGTTTGTACATCCTCGATTCCTTTCCTCGCCTCAAGGAGAGAGGAGTCGACGCAACAGGCATTTAAAGGAGACATATCATGCTCATTTTCAGGTTCATACTTGTATTTGGGGTTTCTACTAGATCATGTTTACATGCTTTAATGTTCAAAAAACACATTATTTTTCTCGTACCGTCTGTCTGAATATACCTGTATTCACCCTCTGTCTGAAACGCTCCGTTTTAGCGCCTGTCTCTTTAAGAACCCCTCCCTGAAAAAGCCCAGTCTGCTCTGATTGGCTCGCGAGAAAAATATGGTGCATCTTTGCAAAGGTAGTTCTCAAGCCGTGGGCGATGTATTCTAATGAGCCTGTGTTTGGGACGCAAATAGGAGCTGGTCTAGTTATTACAAAATATTAAAGATAATTATTAATATAGTACAGCGAGTACAGAGTCCAGTCTGTAGTACATGTTGTGGTATTGCCTGTAGTATTTGTCCTTCAGTACTGCGTGTATCAGTAGTACAGAGAGTAGAGAGTCCAGTCTGTAGTACATGTTGTGGTTTTACCTGTAGTAATTGTCCTTCAGTACTGCGTGTATACGGGGCACCAAATAATGTTGGTACATAAGCTCAAAAAGGCATTAAAATGTCTATCAAAAGTAATTAATAGTTATATATAGTATATGATTTACTATATATTAAATCATCCTCTGTCTATTAATAAAGAGAAAATGTTAGCCAATACATGTAGTCTCATAAAATTTTGTATATTAAAATCAATTCAATTGATTTAATCAATTTGGAACTCTGATTAATAATTAAATTAATAACTATAACCACCATATCTAGTAAAGGTTGAAGGATTTTGCAGTTCAGACAGGAAGACGGAGGAGAGCGGAGACACAAAATAGAGAAATGAGAAGAGCTGTATGAACCAAAACGCTCAAAAGAGTTCTTCAAAACGAGAAGAACAAAGTGACCTTAGCCAAGAGAATGATACTATAAACTGAGTAGTCAGTAATCCAAAGGAAAGCCGTTTCCTTCAAACACTCACCTCAAATATGTAATTTAAGAACATGAGCTGCCAGCTTTTTAGACGTTAAACATTCTAATAAGGAAGAATATATCCCACCTAAGTAGTATAAACATGAGAAATCATAGTCAAACAAACTTTCCCCCCTGCTCTTATCTCCGCCGCTGAGTCATTTTTCCATCACTGCACCGTCTTACCACAAAGAGCAGCAGCGCCGATCGATTCGGCCCTTTTTCCCCCTGCACTGATCCAATATGTTGTCTGTAATAACACCAGGTAAGCTCGCATCCTAAGTGGGATAATATCATTTCGACCGTTAGACGATCTTCAATTATTCACAAGCAGATATTGCTTATGCATGTCTTTAGAGCTGCTCGCTTGCATTGCTCAGCATTTACAAGTCAAATATATGCAGATGACTTAATGTACTCGCCGTCAAAGCGTCGTAAAAAAATAAAGGGAATTTAAAAAAAAAAATTGGAATTACTCTGCGTCTGGATGCCAAATAGGACGCAGCGGTTAGCTGCAGAGTCTCACTGTCACTTCGCATTAAAGTATCAGCATGTTGAACTCGAGCTGAACGAAACGGTTAAGGTTATGAGGAATAAGCTGTTGGAACAGTTCAATGCAAATGCACGCCGAATGGGAGCTGTCACCGTCACCGTCTCACTATTTCTATATGTAATCAGTATTTTTAAGTGTATTTACATTGCAATTTATGTGAATGCACTTCACTGCTTTCGCTGCATGTTGTCCATCATGCTTCTGATGTCCTCCTTTGAGTATTCGCTTCACAACATTTTTTTGAAATTCAGCTCCCACCGAGGGAAAACTTTTAATTAGACGCCCATCACTGCCATCAACGCCGACAACACACGCCGACAACACACGCCGACTTCTTTTATATCCCCCCCTCCCTCTTTTAATCCTTATCAGAAATCTCCCCTCAATCATTCTATCCACAGAGCGCCAGCCCCTCCGACATCGCCTCCTCAGTCAAGCATGATCTTCCCTTTATGGCAGAGGGAGCAGGAGAGGGGCGGAGGGATGGAAAGAGAGAGATAGGAGGAAAAAAAAAAAAAAAAAGAGAGAGAGATCCAAGAGGCCCGAGTCGCCTTTCATTTCCGCTGCTTGGCTATGCAGCTTCGCCCCGCTTCCACGGTTCTGGCAGACTCCGCTCCTTCCCCTTGAGAGTCCCATCTAGCCCACAATCTAAGGCCTTGTAATGCAGTCCCTGACCCACAATGATAGATCGCACTACATGTGGGATGGTATTGTCTGCCTCGCTGATAAGCCAGTGGAGTCGGAGAGTGCGCATAGCGAGTGTTTACACATGTGTTGTGCCTCCGTCTGTGCACGATCGCAGGCTTGTGTCGTTACATTAGCATCCCTGTGTGTTTTTTTTGCAGAATGCGTGTGAGATCTCCCTCTCTCCCACCTACGGGAACCCAAAACCGAGCCTTTCTTTCAACGTGTTGTACACTTCTCTCCGAGGGCTTGATGTTACTGAGAGAGCTGAGTCACTCCAAACGGAGACCCGGCCCTGCATCGCTAACAAAACATCCTTCGTCTTTCACGCATGCAAATGAGTGAAAGATAAATACTATTTTCTGGAATCCATCATATTTTTAGGTGAACATTTTGTCCATCTGTCTCTTAGCAGATGCATCGTGTGTGGCCTGGACAGCTTTTTGCTTCCCTGAGGAAGGTTGTGTTTGGTGATAAACCTTTTAAAGAGATTTGCAAAAATATTAGCCCCTGAAAGAAACTGCTCTTTGAATGAGAGAATATTTAGCTTTAAGATATGTTAATATCCTGCATGTAATTGAGCTTTTTTGCCAACAGGGGCACAGTTTTACATACTGTTATAGCTACACATTTGTTAAGTCTGCAAAAACTGGTGGAAACCTTTATTGTGAGGTAGATCTTTCTACACGTCAAAATCTTCAAAAACAGATTTGTAAACTCCCGTTCTTAAAGAGGACCTATTATGCTCATTTTCAGGTTCATACCTGCATTTTGGGTTTCTACTAGAACATGTTTACGTGCTTTAATGTTCAAAAAAGTCTTTATTTTTCTCATACCAGCCGTTCTGCAGCACCTCTTTTCACCCTCTGTCTGAAACGCTCTGTTTGAGCTCCGCCCCCCAAAAAGCCCAGTCTGCTCTGATTGGTCAGCTGGCCCCACTCTGTTGTGATTGGTCAACCGAACCAAACTCTTCGGACTCCGCTCTAGCTCCGTTCTAACTGGCTTTGTCTGAGGGCGTGTCAAACTGCGCACTATAGGGTGATATACAAAAGTGTTACTTGGTGACATCACCACGTTACGGAAAACAAGGCGAGACTTCAAGTGAGGCATTTCAGGCAGTTCAGGAGCAGTGTTTCTCCCTTTGGCGTGGACTTTGGGCTTTTTAACTTTGCAAACCTTTTAAAAAGCACAAAAGCACAAAGGTCCTCTTTAATGTTGAAATTTCTCGCAGCTGAAAACACTCATGTAATTGCAAACTGTCTGTTTTTGCTCCTGTACAGTCAACAATGTTAAGACAGTGATTAACTTTCACCTATAGGTTATGTTTTCATCTGTCAGGGTAAAACAAACTTCCCTGCTTGAAAATATGTTCATTACTTGAAGGACTTCTCTTCATTCTCTTCTTTGAAAGATCTTTCGGCCTTGGCGGTTCATGCATTTGTTACTTGGATTTGAATAATTTCTTTCACAATTCTCAGAATACCGACAGAACAATTTCTTATCTGACAAAGTTTGACTTTTGAAAGCTCTGAGAAAAGATGTACTGATGTGAGAGCAGGGGCTGCTGTCTTTGTGCACCCACACAACACACTCTGTAGCAGCCTGGCGGAGGGAGTGAATACCTCATTTATTAGTACAGCGCGCGTGTGAATGTGCATCTGCAGCTGTGTGCGGCGGGTTCCTGCGTGATGACTGTATGCGTCTTTGTAGAGCGCGTTCGTGCGCTCGCCCTGATACAAATCTGTTTTGTGTGGCTCGGCTTGTGTACGTGCACGCCTGGACTGTCGATTTGTGTGTGTGATGCTTTTACGACAGCTTCCTTCCTGCCTCCTCTGGCTGCCTGCGAGTCTGGTTGGTCTGAAGGAAACCTGACAGCCTAAATCTCACTGAAGAGCCAGAAACAGATGTTAATTAGCTTTAATTTGCCTTTTGTTGTTCCACTGCCAAGGCAGCACCGAATGCACTTCTCCGTGTTTTACTGCTCTCAGTATAATGTTGCACTGCAGTGTAGCTCATCAGTTTGTTTTTTAACAAGTTATCACCAAAAAACACTGACATTTTGACCAGATTTCACAGATTAACAAAAGGCATTTAAAACTTTTTGTTTCCTGAGGTGAATTGAGAGCACACAACGTGACTCTGCTTGAAGTAAATGGAGGGAAAAAAACATCACCATTCTGTAGTTTCACCATTTATTCCCTCAAATGCCAATCTTTACAATGTCAAACCCAAAGCAGTTTCATTCAATGTGACAGCACACATGGACGGATAGATTACTGTGTGCAGTGGCCCCATGAACATGAACATACATGATGTGAATGTGAATGTTATCCAGTCTCGAAACATTAGTCTGAAAATGGTTATGACCTCAGCTTTGGGAGAAAATGTAATACGCTGTGTGTTTTTCCAAACTTAAAATTTATAGTATTGTTGAAGCACCTGTTTTTGCAACGCATTCTCACTCCCAACTCGTCAAATAGCTTAGCCAGTGGCCCGAAGCGAAAGTCTATGATGCTCCAGGTACCATTCTAGTGTCAGTTTTGCACAGGCAGGCTGTTGTGAACATGTCTTTGAGGATATTGAGAGGAAAAATATTTAAATCGGGTCGGTAAAGTAGTATACAAAAGATGTGTAGGGGCGATTGAACTCATCTATTTATATTCCATCAATCATCAACTTCAAGGACAGTTTTAAGTCTGAGTGTCAGTACGCGCCACAAGGACATGCACTGCAATATACTTGAATTATATGAGTATCTCTTAACTGGATGAAAGCACAAGGACGCAGAACAGAGGACCAACATGTGTTGTTGAACAACTACCCTAACAAGGACACATATATGCATGCTCGCACTGCTCATCTCCAAGCACATGCAATCACACGACTAACCGGACTCCCTTTCTAAGCCGGCACTCGTGATATTTAAAGCGCTCCTGTACTAATTTGCCGGAAGGTTACCGCTGTGACCTTGTTGCTAATTCAATCTCAGATGACTATCATATTTCAATCAACGTGTATTGGCAGACGGGGGGATAATGAGCGGTGGTAACTGGATTACACTGATGTG